>NW_023397263.1:443668-728494 GCF_011125445.2 Fundulus heteroclitus
ACTTGCTGCTAGCACCATCTTTTTTTTCAGTTTCATGCAATCTGTCCATTTCAAATAAGCACCGCCTCATTTCCCTTTCAGACTCCTCCTTCCCCCTCTTCTCCTGCTGTTTGAGTGTTATTTGGGCATTCCACGTGTCAGTCAGATCCTTGTTAATTTTAACTTCTCTCTCCCTTTTTATCCTGCGATCGTTTGCTTCTGCTAAGTACTTATCCAGCAATTCTTTCCTTAGTTTTTTTTCTGCAAGAAGCTCTTTGGTTATGTTTTTCTTCCTTGTGTCTAACATTTGGTCATACATGATTTTCTTACGATCTTTGACTTCATCAGGAATGTACTTCCTGCTGTTGTGTGCCAAAGTTTCACCCCAGCCACCAAATCCGTCTTGTGTTTCCTCTTCTCAATTTGCTCAATTTGATGCACCTGGTGTGATTCAAGCAAAACTTCCTTCTTTTTCCTTTCAGCCACGTCGTTTTTGTCAGAGCTTGTCTGAAGGGCTGGCGTGTTTTCCAGTAACTTATTTACCGCAGCTAGATGTTTCATCTTTCTAACTTTGACTTTCCTCTCATATTCTCTTTGTTCAGCTGTTTTGCTCCAGGCCAAGTCCGCATAATGCTGCCTATGAGCTGTTTTCCTCAGTGTCTTGGCCAGATTCTCAGACACGATTCTTGTACAATGTTCGCGATATTTGAGCTTTTCTCGAAGCGTATTCCTTAGCTTGTTGGGTTTCCGTTGTGATTCCAACGGGATGCCATTAGCTTGATTTGCCCACTCCTTAAGTGCTTCTCCCCGGCATTTTGGTTGGAGAGCAGGGCTGTTTGTTGTTTTCCATATGGGCTCTCTGGTTTCCAGGTGGATTCTTGAGCCTTTCTGTCACTCCCCTTTTCAGAATGTTGTTTATTTTCCTGAGTCTGTTTTATCCTGGGAGGATTGCTGTGTAATTTCTTGTCTTCCATGTCTGTGTTTTTCTTTGTTTGGTCTGTCCTAGACAACGAAAGCTATCGCACGAAGAGTATTTCCAAACTGAATGTAATTTTAGATTCTAGCTCATCTGGCCTGATGATGTTGTGACATGTTGCTTTATTTTTTCATAAATAAAGCAACTTGATTTAAACATGGAAGGTCTTGCAAAACAAACACTACCTGTTGTTTAAACTATCTGCATGCTTATCCCATGCTTGCAAATCCTTCAGTGCTGTAGTGAAGAACGACTGGGATGTTTTCAGGAAGGTCTGTCTTGTCATTGCTCCATTTTACTCAAGCTTCCTGAGCAGTCTTTGCACCAGATGTGGGATAAAATGGTCATCATGTCTCGCTGTCAGTTTTGTTTCCAGGTTTCTCAAAATTGCTGCTGACTCCACAGGCACAGCGGTCCTGGCCTTCAAGCATTTTGATGGCATCGTTGAATATGGGCAGGTTTCCATGGGCAATCACATTTCAGTCAGTGGATCTTGAAACATCCTTTGCAGGACAACAGGGCACTTTTTCTTCAGAGAGGAAAAAACATTTTAGGGGTGCATACATTTTCAAACACTCTTTCCAGAGCAGGGAGCATGGACAGCCAGCGGACATTGCTGTGTCCTAGGATGTTTTGGTACTCTTGGCCAACAAACTCACAAAAACTTTTCAGTCTTTCTACTTGAACAATAAAATTCTGAAAATGTCCAACGATTGTGTGAGAAGGTACTCCTATTGATAAATAGTATCCATAGCTGTTCTTGTTGTTATGAATGATGTGTGCAGGGCAACCCAAGCCAATCACCTCCCGTTGCAGAAAATCTTTCACTTTGGTGTGGACATTGACCCGTCCTGCCCTATTCAGTCCTCCAAAGTTGGTGTCTGTGTTGTCAGCGGAGACTGACACTTTTTTTTTTCTCAAGGGTGTATTTTTCTATCACCACTAGGATCTGAGCTGCAAGCTCTCCTACTGTTTTAGGGTGTGGGCCAGAATCTGTAGGATGACTTTTCCTATGAACTGTCAGGGGGCAACTTTCTTGCACTTGGATAAGTTGCTACACATAGCAGTGATCTCAAAACACCAATGTTCCCACGTTTTCACTTGCACATTAATAAGTTATAGCCGATAAAAATTATAAACAGTTGCGCTCCCGGTTCAAGAGATCACGTGATTCGAGTTTTGCTGCTCAGCCAATCAGATTGGCGTAAGTGCGAATTTAACCAGTTCGTCGTGGCTGCGCCCTTAAGGTGTTGTATGCATCTGTGTCCAGACGAAGAAAGCCCAATAATACCATTTTCTGGTGCCAGTTGGCAGAGATCTTGATGGCAAGGAAAAATAAATAGCCCAGTCCATCCATTCATCCATCCATCCATTTTCCTACACGCTTATCCCTGCTGGGGTTGCGAGGGGGACAGTTGTCGTGCCAAACAACTTATCCCTGCCAAAATTTATATCCCTGCGTCTATATATATATATATATATATATATATATATATATATATATATATATATATATATATATATATATATACGGGGGACAGCGACGCTGGAGTTTTTGCCCGCACAGATTTTGGCGCGCAACTGATCCGAGGTCAGCTTCCCCTTCCACCTCACGCACCTTTGCCTGGATTGGATATCGTGACCCCACCAGTGTTTGTCGCTGATGAGCCGTTTCCTCAAAAGGTGAACCTGATGCGTCCATATCCAGGTTAGCAAACACATCTCATGAATGAATGAATAAATTAATGACTACCTTGTAATATTTTACATGAAATTACATTGACACAGCAGCTTCAATACTTTGTACTATAATTATATTATAATCTCATCATATGACTAATAAAGTTTGTTTCTAATAATGCATTCTGTTCTTTATATCCTGTTTTACAGGTCCAGTTCTATCAGAGAACCAGAAAGTGTACAACTTGCGGCACTCCAGGGGTGGGTCATTGAAAATGCTTTCGGCGTTTTAGCAGCCCGGTGGAGGATCCTTGGGCGTGCCATGAAGTGCTGCATAGAAACAGCGGAGGACATAACTAAGGCATGCCTCATCCTCCACAATTTTCTTGCAGCCAACGACCAAGGTTTGACGGAGATTGACCGCTACATCCCCCACACCATGTGCGACAGAGATGGCACGCCTGGTGAATGGAGAGAGTTGGTCCAGGGTGACACCAACTTTCGAAGCTCTCGAGCATATACTGCTGCAAGGGCTACGCAAGATGGACTGGCTGTAAGAGAAATCTTTAAAGAGTTCTTCCAAACAGACCAGGGCATGATTCACTGGCAAGAACAGCACGTCCGACGTGGGACCCTGGGTCATCATTAATTTATTTGTTTGTTATTAATTTGTTAATTGGCTGTTAAAAATCTATCAAAATCAACCTGTTTTGTTTAGTTGTAGTAGTAGTAACAAGTACATCGAACAATAAAAATAAACCACATCAATCACAATCACTCAAGTTGTTTTTTTATTATTTAAGTGCAAAACAGTGCTGCATAAAGACATTGCATGCCATGACCTCAAACAGGTCAAATTTGAAGCATCTCTTAAGAGAATACTGTAACATTTTATATATATATAAACATATATATATAAACACACACATATATATTTATATATAAACACACATATATATATATATATATATATATATATATATATATATATAAACACACATATATATATATATATAAACATATATATATATATAAACACACACACACATATATATATATATATATAGATATATATATATCTATATATATATATATCTATATATATATATATAGATATATATATAGATATATAATCATTAGTTTAACTAAAATGATTTAACATATCTAATTGAACAGAACAGTCAAGGGTTGTTATATTTTATAAAAAAAATAACAAAAAAATGCCAAAGTGCAACAAAACGGGTGAAGATTGACATCAGTGATATGTCAAACATATTAATAGATCAGCATAAGGCGCTGTATGTCCTTCACCAAGGCCTTGGCATCATTCTCAGGAAGCTCAAGTAAGAATGCATTTAGGTATGTAGTGAATGCTGTAAATACATTCTTGCTCTCATCGAGCTTCCTAAGAATGGCGGCATCAATAGGGTCGATGTCCTCAGCAGACCTCTTTTTTTCCTCTGGCCTGGTCTTGGCAAAGGACTCTCGGAGGGTGGAACAGAGGAGGTTCCACAGGCTGGTAGAGGTGATGATGCTGCTGCTGCTGCTGCAGGTGTTGGTGGAGGGGAGTCACTGCATGTCTCACCCATGTCATCATCTTCTTGACACTACAAATGTGTACAAAACGTTACAGACTGTCATTAATTAACTCTAAAAAAAGGACAACCACACTGAAATTATCTTAAGAGGCTAGTCATTAAAACTTGAGAGAAAGGGGTGTACGAAACAAATTTATTACAAAACAGAACTTACCGCATTAGATGGAAAATTACTCACAGTGGCTCGGTGAGAAATATAAGGGCTCAGCCACACCAGGCGTTGTAAAATTGGAGGGCCTGCTGCAGACATCCCGTTTGCGCCATCGCCGCTTTTTTTACCTGTCACTTTATTATGGGCGCGCACATAGCGCTCCCTAATTGCGGCCCACTTGGCCTTTGCGACATCCCCTGTCATGCCCAGAGCCTGTTTGTCCCTGTGCCCCGGACACGACACATCGTATAAATGTGGATAGTTGCGGACAAGCTCCGACAGTCGTTCCTTGAATCCCGCCATTGTTTAAAGCCCAGAATTCTAACCTTCTTTGTGATTTTGTTGACATTTTGTACTACAAACTCAATAGCGTCCCCACTGTTTCCGGTAGTATTGCTCCGTATTGATCCGTTTCGTCCGTAATCGTAAGCTCCCAGTTTTCGTGTCAAAGTACGGACGAAATCGACGGTTGGAACGTATGAAACACTCCACACGTATCCGTATCCGTCTTTTAAGTGAGGTATGAATGGGCCTTTAGACTGAATGATGTTATACCATCTAAATTCAATTTTTCAAATTGAAAAGTTTTTCAATTTTTCTGCTCGGCCATCTTTCGATGGTGCTATGAGCCTTATCCCTGCATTAATATTGAATATTAATGTTGGTGTAAAGGCAATTTTGATAACTTTATGCTGTAACCTTTTAGCCACTGATTTGCTACAGCGACCCCAGATGCCCGGAAGGAGAATCGCATTAACAAACTCGGTCATAAGGGTTTAAATGATTTTACTGGGCAAAACAGTCTTTAGAATATTATTTACTCAAAATAATGTTCTGGGTGACTTGGGCATTGCATTGTGAATGGACATGCCAATACACATGCCAAATGTTTTTAACTCCATTCCATTCTTTTGGAATCAGATCTCCAGTGAACCAGGATTCACTAAAGTATTCTGATTATGATCAACCACTTTTGTTTTGTCTTTTGTTTGCTTTTACATGTAAATAGTTCCTTAGCTTATCTTCTTTTTATCTCCATTTTGCTTAGTGGTTTACTAGCCTAGTAGAGAGGATTTGTTGATTGAAATATTGTGTTAATTCAGATAAACAGCATTACATAGCAATGTTCTCTGGATGTTCATTTTATTTCTGTTATTAAATTCTTCAACTTGAAAAGAAGTTATCACTCCTTTATTTTATGTGTGTGCAGGTTTTGCTGTTAAAAGATCGCTAGTGCTCGAATTCATCCCTTTCAACCATTGTCCTGATATCAGCTTAAGAGCTGATCATCACCAGACAATACTTAACAGACAGAGAGTTATTTAATAAACATTAAATAACTTTAAACAGTGTATAATTGCACAACAAGCATGAGAAGCGGAATGCTAAGATCCAAGAGCTGACGGCTAAGAAAAATATTGGTTCAGTTCTGGAGGATCTGAGGGAGAAGAACCTTAATGACAATCTTCAAGAAAAACTGGAATTTTACTCAGGTAAATTGTTAATACTTTTAGGAAATATTGTATACCTTTATATTAACACTTTAAGTTAAGCCTGTTGGAGGTTATGTGAAAGGAACTTCCTAACAGGTTAATGTCAAATTAATTTCAGATGTACCAATAGACCTCTTCTCAAAGAAGAGCCACGAGTACACAAAAACACAGAGAGAGATTGCCCTCACTTCACCTATATGGACCAAAGGCTTGAAGCTACCTGAAAGAGTCTTTACATTTTCACCTTCCACATCCACATACTTTGCAAAGGTATTTGTCAGTTTGTCCAGCTGTCAGTATTAATGAATGATATCTAAAAATAATTTTTAGACTATTGATAGATGGAAATATTTGCCACAAGAACTTAAATAAATAAATACTGGCCTTATTTCTGTTTTTCTACATTTGATCTAATCTTACTTAGGTGGCTGAGTTCTGTTGATGCCAAACCTGGCCTCAATAAGATAATGCTTGACATGTTGGGAAGAAGATGCATGGTAGACCATGCTAAATATGGATGGGTCCCTCTCATGTTGGATGATATGGCCATCAAAAAGCACATCCAAGGGCGTGCTTCGATGGTGCAGTGGTTAGCACCCATGACCCATGTACAGAGGCCTTAGTCCTTGATGCGGCCGACCTAGGTTCGATTCCTGGGTCCTTTGCCGCATGTCTCTCCCCCACTCTTGTACCCCCTTTGCTGTCAGGTCACTATACCAAAAACGAGTCACTAGTGCTATAAAGACCTCAAGAAAAAAAAAGGTAAGTACAACACCATGTTAACCTTGCACTGGTGTCATAGATTGTTCAAGCTGTTCTATTCAGCATCTTAAAGGAAATACATTTTTCTTGCTAGGCATCTGATGAGGCACCTCTGGTAGATACTTACATAATGTTTTGATTATATAACTATTTTCATTGTTTCACCAATGAGAAGCATAAAGCAATTTTGTTCTGCAATTTCTTGGTGAAGTTCACATTGATTGGATACCACTGAGGGACAATACCTGTTCTAATAGATTTCCCCTTTGCTGTCTTGCATCTCAAATATATGGTGGACAAATCAATGTACCACGGTGTCATGATTTTGTTGTGGATGAACCCGGACACAGCACGCACACACAGAGTAGTTCTTTAAGAAAGTTTATTGCAGGTGGATGGTGGTGACATGGAGAACCAGAGTTTGTTACCAGACGAAGGTGAAGGATACAGGAGCTGGCTGGCAGGTACAGAGTCCAAAAAACATGAGCAATAATCCAAAGCCAACGTGGAGCTGGGCTGCTGCGGAACGAGGAACGAGACCAAGACGAGGTGACCAAAAATTAGCAGCGCAAACAAAAACCAAACCTGACGAGACAGGAACCAACGCGGGGAAACAGGTGCAGACAGGCATGATGGTCAGGAACAAACACTACGAGCCAGCGACGAGGAAACAACTGAGGTGAGTTTATAAAGGGAGTGTTATGGGAGTTTTTTCCCTTAGGATGTTTAACTGGTTAAAAAGACTTTTGAGTTATTTGTGTTCTAGTTGAAAGATATTAAATCTCCATAAATATTGTAACCATTGTACCCTGATGCTTTAATCCTAAATTTACCCATGTTAGTTAGTAGGATGTGTCATTATGCTAATTTTATTGCAACCTTATCCATTTTAGCCAGTAACCTTTTCTTTGCATTTTATTGAAGCCTGCCAGAGTAGCAGAAATCAGCTTACTCTAAGATGTTTATTAAATGAAATGCTATTTAAAAGTTCAGATTAATCTACCTATATAGTGAAAACTAATTAATTCATTTATTTATTTAACTGTTGATATAATACCCACTTTATTAGGTTGCTCTATGATTCCCATCAAGTTACTTCTTTAAAAGTTTTCACCTTTACATAATCCTAATGTGTTTCGTAATGTGTGTTTTGTTTTAATTGTGTACGGAAAAATCTGAAGTGAAATGCATGAAGTCGTGTCTGCAGAACTCATCTGTGTTTGTTGTCGAAGGTTGTCCGATGCCTCAGTCATAGTCCTTCAACAGTCCATCCTCCAGTCCTCACGCCTGCAAACAGAATGAATTCTGCCAGCATTTTTTGCCAAAGAAACGCTCCATAGGTTGAAAAGAAATTACAGCAAAACAGTCACAAACAAAATTTTAACTACAGTGTTCCCTCTAACATGACAAACATAAAAGAAACAAAAGGATAAAAAATAAATCAAACTTTGTCTCTGACAAAATAAAACTCAAAACTGGATCAGGCTGAAGTCAATGACATCACCTTTAGTCCTTGTCCCAAGGATCAGCCCCACGCTACTGCGGCACTGTTTCTGCATTCTCTCGGATCTGAGAATGTCTAAAATGAGACTAAATCTCTATGTTAGCACATTCCTATCATATTGACCAGGTTTCTTTGCAAAGAAGAAGAAGCAGAAAGATAGAGCTGTTAAAAGCAGAAAGCAACAAACATCTTTAAGACACCACCTTTCCCGCTGGAAGATCTCCTGGCATAAATGGTTAAAACTAAGTATAATTTAGTGTCCAAATCTGATTATAACTCCTTACCGCACTGCTAGCACTGTCCTCTCAGAGTCTTCTGTTGGCAGAAAGGTGGCGTCTCCTTTAATCTGAAAGCAATAACTCAGAGAAAAACAAGAGCGTTACAGTTTTTTACAGTCGCTAGGACCCATTTTTCAATACTTAAGTCACTTTTTCAAAACTCTTCACACAGTTCTCCAAACCAACTTTTAGCTTGGCACAGCAGTTCATTTCACATTCAAAATGCACTAAAACTACCAAATTACTTCATACATATCTCAAATCAACACAGTCTTCCATAACACTAGCAAAGGTTGACAGCCAACAAACACACTCTGTCACCCACAAAACAATGACCTAAAAAACACTAACAACATGTAGCATTATACAATCTCGGTTAATAATTCACTGCAACTAGAGGTTACTGGAATGAATCAGACATGATGCAGAATGCTTCAATATATTTTATGTCTTTTATTTGTTTTTAGGAGTAATTCCAAAATACAAGAATTTGTATTCACATCATCCACTGATACAGATACAATAGTAATGCTAATCTACTCGGTCTTCTCCATTTGGCCACAGGTTCTCATCCACATCACATCTTATGTCATCTAGGGCAATACACCTAGGAAAGAATCTTCTGGCATGCCTGATCCATCCCTGACAATCTTCTGCTGATATGTCCAGGCATCCAGCATTCATTGCGTCCAGGAGGGACATTTGATTATGTGGATGGTGGTCATAAACCTTCCACCTCCATGAGGAAAAGAATTCCTCTATGGGGTTGAGGAATGGAGAGTAAGGTGGGAGGAAAAGTGACACCATTCTGGGATGGGCTGCAAACCACTCGGTGACTGCACGAGAGTGGTGAAATGCCACATTGTCCCATACAATTATAAATGTTGGTGGATTTCTTCTCTCTGCATCCCTTTCCTCACCTAGCACAACCCTTCCATAGAGATCATGCAGGAACGCAAGGAGACGTTCAGTGTTGTATGGCCCAATTAGTGGATTTGTGTAACAGCAGTCCATCAGTGGATATTGCTGCGCACATTGTGATGTTGGCACCCCTCTGGCCCGGGACATCCACTGTGGCTCTCTTCCCAATCACATTCCTTCCTCGTCGCCGTGTTTTGGCCAGGTTGAAACCTGCCTCATCCACAAAGATGAAAATGTGGGGCGTTTGCCTGCCTTCAATCTCCATGACTCTCTATAATAAATCCACAAGGCAACATAAGCTGTTACAGTAGTAAACATTACCTAAAAAAAATTTCTTTGTGTGTGTTTTGTTCAAAAACAGTTCTGTATTTTATTGTGATCTTACCTGGACATATTGGTTCCTGAGTTGCTTGACATGTTCAGAGTTCCTCTCAAAAGGCACAGTGTACAACTGTTTCATCCTTACCTGATGTTTTTTCAGGACTTTAGAAATAGTTGTGATGCTTACACTGTGAATATTTGCAAAAGTAATGTTGTCTGCCAAAACTGTGTCTCGAATCTCAGTGAGTTTTATGTCATTGTTTCTGATGACCATATCAACAATGGCAGTTTCCTGCACATCAGTGAGCATCCTTCCTCTCCCACCTGTGTGAGGTAACCGTTGACTCCTAAGCAGAAATGCAGAAGCAATTACACACAAGTCTATTTACTTCTGTAATGTGCAACTCAGTCAAATGCCCTTGCAGAATACAAGTTACCTGTTGGTTTGCAGGAAAACTCTAACAATAGATGCCACTGTTGAGCGTTGCAGATTTGGCTGCACTTTCTGACCAGCCTCTCTCATTGAGAGACCATGATTTACTACATGATCAATTACAGTAGCTCTGATTTCATCTGAAACTACAGCTCTTGGTCTTCCTCTTATTCTTCTTCCACCACGCATACGTATTCCTCGCCCCCTCCCAGCCCCTCTTCTTCCTCTTTCAGCCACTTCTCTGTTTCTGGCTGGGTCCATGTTTACATCACAATACAAAACTATTCAGCAGTTGTCTCCTTTTGTAATGAAATTGAAAGAGTAACACCTGTGTAGGTGTTCATCTACAATGAGAATCAGCTGTGGTTGGTCCAATTGTCCACTTATTTTTATAGCATTTAATTTTAAGATGTAAAATATATTTCATTAAAATATTCCTGTAGAAATGTAGCAAATTGCTGTCTTATTCAGTTTTGTATTATGTTATTGTTTTGAACATAAGTTTAACAGTTTTGAAAACAGTATGTAAGCATGTGCAAATTGTCCTGTAGGTACACAGAGTTTTGGCGGTTGTTGTGTCGAAGTGAGAAAAGAATTAATGTAATTTGAAAGATGTAGTCTTTGAATGCATTTTGTGCCAAAGCAATGATAGATGATCCACAGTTTAGCCCACATATACTTCTGTTGTTCTCACTGTGTGAAGAGTTTTGAAAAAGTGACCTAAGTATTGAGAAATGTGTCCTAGCGACTGTAAAAAACTGTAATAGCATGCAGTTAAATACCTGGTCCCCTTAGTGTCACTTTAACGTGATGTTGTTCTGCTTTTTCTTGCTGATCCTGGGAAGGTATCTATTCTTCACCTTTCCTTTGAAACTCTGTTCAAAACACCTCCAAAAGAAAGAAAACAAAAAAACGAAAGAAATTAACCAAAAAAAACTAAAACAAAATTGTTTTCCAAGGAGCACAATTATGTATTTTCCAATATGACATAGGTTTTTGACTTATTACAAACTTTTTTGATATCTTTCTGGTCCTTTGACCATGTGTATTTGCTGTTAGTAATACTTTTATCCATATATACCTTTTCAATCTAAATTGGTCAAGTGTGAAACTTTAAAGCAATGATTTTTCCCTTTTAGTGTTTTTTTTTTGCTACCAGTGTTTCTCTATAAATGATAAGAGTTTTCCCCGTAATTTAGCACATTAAGAAGACTACCCAAAACAACCCAAGATTAGAATTAGAATTTAACCCTTCAGGAGCTGGCTTTATTTTATTTTTTCCCTCTGACATAGTTATCGTGCTCCCAGGCCAGAACACACAGACCCAGCCTTGCCATAACATTCAGATGTTTACATCATGGTCAGATTTGTTTATCATATCTATTGTCCTTCTCAGGTTATACTGTCCCTCTGAGGTTCACCTCAGTTCAGCATAACACATAACACTGAGTTTTAGCTAACTGTTAACCTGAGGGCTTTTAGAATCAGGATAATTTAATGCTTATCGTCTTACATACAGAAAAGAGGTAAGATTAATTTAATTAGATTAAATTATGGGGACACTTTGGATCTGGTCAGGATGGTTGGGGGGCTGTGATGATAAAAGGGTAACAGCTTGAAGTGGATATCAGTGAATGAAGGTTTTCTCTGAGGAACATCAAAGCAGCAAAGACATCCCACATTGGAACTCCTGTTGTGTAAAGAACATCTTGAACGGGACATAAGGTGAGATCCTTACAATGAGAGACGTTCCACACAGGGGGGTGTGGAGACCCCTGGGGCATGGCACCCATGGACGAGCTGCTGTGGTTTGGCCCTGTTGTAAACTTGACACAGCTGGTGGAACCAGGCTGGAACCAAGGGAGACGACGAGGTGGTCCCACAGGTTACCTGACACCTAACACTGACTGTAAAGGGTTCTGGGTTTTCAGGGTTGCTGAAAACAGAAAGCTTCAGAGAACCTTAACTCTTCCTGACCAGGCACTCAAAATACATAGATCAGATTACGAGGCCTAGATAAATAGTAACGCAGAGACGCGTTCATCCAACAACTTCTCTTAATCAAAGTCCTTAATCCTCAGTTTAAGAAGATAAATAATTAAAAAATAATCACAATGTACACAATGTAAGGTTTACTTTATTTTAGGATTAATTTGGGAACTAATTCTAATTTGCTTAAGTAGCTTTGGTTGTTCTACAATGTTAGATCGTTTTCAAAAAGCTCCTGTTCTCTCCTGCTCACTGCTTTGTTTTGTAGAACCTTGGCATCCTTGAACAGTAACAGCATGGTATAAATATTTTGTCTTTTCTGTGCAGAACAGCACCTCACTTTAAAAAAAAAAGAGGGAGAGAGGGAAAAGGCTTTCACATGGAAAGGCTTTCTTTTTCTCAGTTGGGTTTTCAAAATAAAATGGGAAATGACATGAAACGAATATGTTGATGAAATTATGTTGCAGAGAACTTCAACTGTCAGACAACAACAGTTAAGACACACGTTGAAAGCATTCTGTTAAGAATTATTATGAATTTACTGCAGATACATTTGAACTTAAAGATTACTCTTTTAACTAATAATTAAATTGCAGAGCACTGGGAGCTAAATGATTGTGGACAGAAATATCTTGAATGTGAAAGTGCTTGGAGGATGTTTTAATAAATGACACATGAATGGGGATTTTGATAAGAACACTAATTACACCTTGTTTCTGTTCCCCAGTGGAAACAAGGACTCGTGTCTGCAGACCATCTTCACAAAGTGTTTTATTAGAGAGAAATGCAAAATAAAAGGTTAATTGCCCAATTAAGAACTGAACATTCATTACTATCCAGCTCAATCATCCAGCCTGCGAGGAGGAACCAAGAAGAGGACTGGGGATGAAGATGCCAGAGAACTCTGATTCCTTATTCTTCAACGGGAGGAGTTGCCTGAAGAGACCCTAAGCGCAATTAGATTAATTTCTGCCTTGTGCCTGAATGGCCTGAAGGCTTTCTTAACTTTGTGTTCTTGACGTTTAGGACTCTTCTCACATTGTGTTGCTGTTTGTTTAACTGCTCTGTTCCACTGACTTACATGTTTGATTTTTTTGTGTTAAAACATCTACACTTTAATGTTACATCATGTTGATCAATATGCTTTTATGGTAAAAAAATGGAAACTGTTTGTTTCAGACACACAAGGATCTATGGTTTATGCACCTTTTTGATTTGATATAGGAAGAACCAGGATCGGATTGGCTCTAAAGATCCTTTAATATTAGCTGGTAATGATAACACTTAGATTCAATACAGGGTTTTCAGGCTTAGATTGGCCGAGAGCAGATCTCCCTGGGAGGGGGGCCTTGCAGTTTTTACTACCCCCTGGGGGGGGGGGGGGGGGTTAGCTTTTTCTGGGGTTCCCCTGCCCGCACTGAACCTCTCCTGCCTTTGCTCCTGGTGTTGTAAGTTTGGAGTGGTGGATTATTGTCCATCGTAGGGGTGAGTGGAGAATGGAGTTGGAGGGTATTCAGGGTGGGGAAGAGTAGACGGATTCGACCTTGGTTACTGAACAGGTTTTAGCTTATCTAGTCTAATGTAATTTCAAAATAATGTGCGCATAGGTACCTAAAACAGGCCTTACCTAATTAGATGAATCCTAAATTGTAGATAAAAGCTAAACCTTTGATCGTGTGAGTTAAAGCTCTATGAAGCATTCATGTTGATCTGTACTAAAAGTTCCAGCACTGCCCGGTTCCAACACGGGAACCCTTTGGGTCCCACTTTACGAGTTTACAGAAATTGTTCCTCTGTGTTTTGTTCACATTTTCATATGATGGGTCATCTTGTTTTGTCTTGATGCTGACGACGCCATCATCAAAAAAAAAAAAAGAGAGGAATGTTATAAGAATTATTATTCTGAAGTCACTATGGCCTCACACCACTCGGACAGAGGAGGCCTGGAGACATGATGGCTGTGTATAAGATCCACTGTTTGCTGAGTGCAAGGCTGAATGCTGCGTAGAATGATTATTGTCTATGATAGACTGTCTTTGTTATGTCTCAAACCAAGGCCACGGTGTAGTATTAGGGGAAGCCCGAAAAGCGAGGCGGGGAGAGAAACAGGGCAGACAGAGACGGCAGCGGAACCGTGGGGTGCGATTACTCACCATCTATGTGAATCTCTGCTCTGTTTCTCAATAAAAGTGCTGGAACGTCATTACTACCGTCTCGTCATTTAGTAAAGATGGGAACTCAGTTACTATTGTTTATTATTCCACTCAAAACTCCTATAACAGGGAGCCTGACAGGTGGCGGGAATGAAGACTAATCAGTGTCCAGACAGGTGTGACTAATTGCTGAGTTAGGGTGAGCTGAGTGAACTGCAAAAATGACAAGAAAAGAAACCAGACAAAACCTAAACCATGACACACGGTTCATGAACAAAATTGCCAAGTGCTCCCTTGAAGCTCCATGCATGATAAGGGTATTTAGACATATGTCTGTAATCAGCTTTGTCACCAACATCAACACATTGATGCTGATGATTCCAGAGCTACTCCAAGTCCAGCCGTACATAGTTTTCCTGTTAGAGTCCTGAAATGTTTATTAAACACTTGTTTGCATGGTACATTTAAATACTGTATATGTGTTTTCTCTCCTATAGGTGGATGGAACAATAATCCATCTGCAAACCAGTTTAATGACATTTTCCGCTGTCTCATGGTACGCTGTGTTGTCGCACCGAGTCAGGCAATGTAGCTGTCCAGGATGACACAGTCTGCTGTGAAGTTGTCTGCTTCAGACACTACAGAGGAGCTCCCATCTTCATTAGTAAACACTGTAGCTGTTGTGCGTGACCACAGCTACCTCCCTACTCATTTTTGTAGTCTTGTGGACAATGCGCTGGTATACATTGCAGGGTTTGTTGTTCGCCATGTCCAGAAAAGGCTCTCCTGTGTGCCGTTGCTGTCTAGCAACAGATGTCATGCCATTATTATTTGACCAGAGTCATCATCTTCTAACTCTGAAAAATCACAGTGGGGTGGTGATTCCATCCAAAGCAACAGTGAGGGTGGTCAGAGAATCGGAAAGTTATTCGGCAGTTCCAATCCAAGCAAGCTCTGAAAGTCGCAGTGGTCAAACACATTGTTCGAGAGGAGATTGGGACAGATGATGTGTTGTTACTTGGTGAACACATTGTGGAAATACAGTTTGCCATTGACAACCACCAGTCAAATTTGATGTCATTAGTTGTGGCAGCATTCCTGAAAATCAGGCTGCATCATATTGCAAAAATGGCATCCCTGCAGTACCAGAGTGGCAACACTAGAAAATAAGCTCTGCAAAACAGTTCTGTTTCAAGGGTTTTAGACTGACATGCTTTATTCCAGACATGTAAAACACCAACAAAACGGTCCTAAATTACTGGACAGACATGATGTATGGGGAAAAAATAGACCATTTTTCTTTTTGCTATAATTTTGTAATCTCTTTGATTGTACGATGCATTATTTCGTTTTTTGTTGATTTTTTTTTTCTCCACATTGCAATTTGTATTAGGGGAGACCGGGTATGGTTGTGACACTTTTTGCTCCAGCACCTATAACTCACAGAATATTTGAGCTAGAGTTTTCAAACTTTTATACAAAATACCCACATTTGTTTACTACAAATGGCACCAATTCAAACCTCTCCAAGAATATCACAGACTTCATGAGTTCATGTCAAACACATGGTGTTCCTTTGTTACAACCTACCCCGCTACCAATCCTTTGGCCGCATAGCCAAAGGATTGAATGCCTGACCAGGAGACACCCCCGAGGTGCTTGTCTCATCTGGAGCACAGGACATGGTCACATCATTAACTGCAGAGGAGCCAGAAGTAGAAGTGAGTAGCCCTTTGTTACTTAACTCAGTAGGCTAGGCTGGACGATAGCTGTAACAGTAGTGTTAAGTCCAAACACAAATAATATTTTAAGAACAATAAAAAATAAAAATTTCAATTACATCATGTTGTCAAAGAATTATTAACTGTAATATTCTAACGTCAACACACGTTAAAAACCCTTCGACTCTGACTTTTTTTTGTTTGGTTCAAAATTTGACCCTTGAACCTTCTACAACCGCAATGTTCTTTGATATTTGCCAGGAGAACTAAATGAAAGCTGGAAAATAACTTGGGGTGATAGCAGGCGAGGGAAGCTGGCTTCGCTTACCACAGACACACCTCAACTGCCGATTGAGCCCTGAAGTAAACGTGAACTTCGCAACCTTGGACGTGGCAAAGTGGAGTGATTACAGAAAGCTATCCTTGTTCATGTTCTGCATGGACTTAAATCACCCATATCAGAATATAAAGCAATAGTGGCTAAGGTAAAAAAGTCTGTAGAACTGGCCTGACAGTTAATACTGTTTGCTGAGGGGAAAACTGATCTTCGTGGCGAACCCAAGATAAAACAGATGACATTAACCAACAGAACACTGAACAAGCACTACATCTGCATTTTTAAAGTAAATCGCTAAAGACAGACGGGATGTTCTTTAAGGCCCAACTAAAGTATATTTATAAACTTACACGCATATTGTATGCATCTTGCTAAACTAATCACTCGTGGCTATGCATAATATACAAACTAAATGGACTGAGTAGTAGTTCTTTGTCAGTCAGTGATTTAATAGAAAACTCGAAGATGTCTTGCATGTAACTTTACTTTCTCACATATAATACACCAAAGCTAGTTCAGAAATTAGCATGAACTTAATGTGATTTGTGTTTAATGTTAGTATGTGACTAAAAATCATTAGTTACTTGATAACTCGCCAATTACAACCAGAAAGACCTGCACATCTTAATCAAGAATCTCTATTGTTACCATATGGTTATACTATTTTTTGAGAGACAGCGGCTCAGGATGCACACAAACACATAATACACAGACTGAACAGAAACATTTCCACACGTTTGCACTTTATTTAACACATTTTAAATAAATAGATAATATATCTATCTATATATCTATATATATATATCTATCTATATCTATCTATCTATCTATATATATATATATATATATATATATATATATATATATATACACACAAATATAGCCATTACAATGAACTCTTAAATGAACTATTTCGAACTACAGTATTAATTAAAACATGGAATCTAGCAAAAACTAAAACAGGTGATTGTAAAAAAAAGTGATTGTAACTTTAAAGATTGAAAAGAAATACAAAAAAATCACTCCTCTGTAGCTCCCCCCTCATTAACACAGATTTTCTGAACCCTGTTGTTTTTTACTTTAATGTTTACTAGTAACTTTCCTTTATTATATTTCTCATCAAGTGGCCCCACAGCTCCTCCCCAAGCTTATAAGACCTCCCACTTGCCAGGATGATCTCCATCACCCCCTTTGTGTCCGTCTCCATTATTCCTATTACTTCCACTCCCTCAGCCTCCTCTATGTTTGCAATCATCTACCAGAGAAAGAGGAATTTAGTTAAATGATGCCAGGCAAGCAAGGGAACCCTATACCTAATCATGCTTTTTTTCTCCTCAACTTATAATATTTTATTCAATTATATGAATTCCTTTTTCTATCTTTCCAATATATTTGTTATGGCTGAATAAAAAAAAACATTAATTTGGCTTGGACAAACAGTCAATAGTCGATGCTCTGACATATTGTGGCCTAAACGTTAATTCTTAACAGCAACATTTATTGCAGCCATTGTGGGCAGCACGGTGGAGCAGTGGTTAGCCCCTGTGTTCGAGTCCTGGGCTCGGCAGGGGCATCTGTGTGGAGTTGGCATGTTCTTCCCGTGTCTGTGTTGTTTCTTCCAGCCTCTCCAGTTTCCCCTACCACTAAATGGCAAATTTACCTCAATCTTGCTGAACCCTGTAGATTGCAGGGGCGATCCTTCAACATCACATGCTGTCCGCAGGTGAGTCAGCCTGCAGTAGGAGTCCATCTTCAGCTTCTCCACAGCTGCTTCCCTCCATAGGGTGACCGAAACACAAGTTTGGCCCTGTACATAACACAGAACAACATGTGTAAAAACTTCCAGCATCTCAAACAGTCCTGAATGTCGATGACCATCAAAGACTGAAATTATCCCCTTATCTTGGGAACTTTCACAGAGTACAGATAACAGTCTGTGTTGAACTTTTTTGTGCAACTAATATTTTTATAAACCAAAACCTGGTAACCTCATTAGCTACGTACACATTGTCAAAAGTAATGGGAATAAAAAGGCGTGATGTGAACTACCCTATCAGAATATGGTGATCAGATTAAGTTAAATGAAGAGGGACGATTTATGACGATTGATAATCCAGTCAGCATGTAACCGCTTATCAGGATCAAGTTATAATGTGGCAAACTGACCCAAGTGCGCATGTGCGCCCGACGTAAACATGACGTATTTCCTCATTGTTGAGTGGTGGAAGTACATTAGAAAAAAAAACTGACAGGGCTCCGGATAAACATTTCTGTTTGAAACATTAAATGAGCTCAAAAATTGTTGCTTACTCAGTAACGTTTCAACCATAATAAGAACCTGTTTCCACTCCAGCCTGGGTGCTCCGAAGACAAACAAAGTTGTGTTGTTCAGCAAAGACACAAGCTCTTCTTCTGTGTTTTCTTTTAGGGGAATGTGATAACTGCGCATGTCAGAGCGGTTCTATTCTGAATAAAGCCAGGTGCACAGAAACGTACATTATGATTGGATTAATTGATTGTGTACCCATATAAATGGCATAATTCCATTATTTAATCCAAATACATTTTAATCCAATGGTGAAATTTTGTGCATGTAAACAAAGCTAATGTGTGACAGATTGCTATGTCAATACCACAGAATACATAATGTTAGCTGTCCTTGCATCAAAACGTTCTCATGTTTTACCTCCTGCAGCTTCAACTCACGAAGAGGGATCTCATCCCTGCCCCTGCGGATCTTCTTCACTGTAGACAGCTAAATAATAAGAAAAAACAATTATTGATCTAAATGAAGCGGAACTGTTTTTGGTTCGGACACAAACAGTTGAAGGCGGAGTAGTGCAAGATGGATTTTTGTGTGTTTGTGAACGCACAAATACCACGAGAATTCAACTTGCAGGCAAAGTTAGAAAAAGGTGATAAAATTACTGGGACAATTTAAAACAATTAATTTTCCACCACTTCAAAATATCCAAATATGTACATTTGTGATATACATCAAGTTGTTAGGTAGGATATTTGTTATCCAGGGCATGGTAATGCTTAGAGGACCTAAATAAAGGCAGCTGGTTTCAGTCGGATTCCGGAGACATCTTATGTCTTATCTGAAAAGGGTTCTTCTTCAGCTCTATAAATTCAAAAGAACTAAAAAATCTCTTCAGATAAGATGTAAAATGTCTTCAAATTTTAGGAAAACATTCAGCTACCTTCTTTCAGACTCTTATCAGAATATGCTAAGCACACATTGTACAGTTGCTAAAAATCAGATTCATCTGTGTGTTAATGTAGTGAACTTCTATAATATGTCCTTCCACTGTCAGCAAGCCCTGGTGTCCATGACAATGATCTATGCTTATGTGCTGAGATGGTGGATGAAGGAGGGCTCTTGCCGCCTCCATCAATCCATCCCTGCACATAACAGGGGAGCTTCGGTAAATGGCTGTATCTTTATCAATACAGATGTAATAGGGGGGTTTCTCTCCCCTGAGTGTATATCCCCTTATGACATAATTTTTGCCAGAAGAAATTTTAGAGGCCATTTCCTCAAAGAGGATCAGTTTTGTCACAGACTGTCACTGGTGATGACAGCCAATTTTTTTTTTTTTTGTTAAAGCCGGAAAGGTGCTGTTATTCCTAAATGTCCAAGTCAGGACTTTTATTTGGCCCTCTTCAAGGAGGACGTGAAATTGGAGAGCAGAGGGTGGTTTGCTGTATGGGCCACTCTTTGCCGTATTCAGGACAGCTTTAAATGCCATTCTGTAATGAAAGGGGAATGAAACTTTGTTAATATATTTACAACATAAACATATGTTGTATAAAAAATACAATAGTGATGAGGCACTTTTCTTCAGAAAAATGAATCTATGCTCTGATCATATGTCCCGTAAAGTCTGTAATACAACCTTAAAGGAGGTGAATGTTGAGCAGTAGCTGGGATGTTGAGCTTTATTTGTAGAGCAAAACAAGATGTGTGAGAACCCACAATAGACCCCTTGCAATCACATGACTCCGTTACCCAGAACCCCTTGCGTGGCGGCCATATTAATTGGCACGCCATTTTCTACACAACGCGCGATATTCACCCTTACCCAACATGCGATCCAAGTCTTATGTGGATGAGTTACAGCCTTCTGATAAGGCAGTTTACTTCGCTAAATGTACAAGGATCGGTAATGCGGACCCTATGGCTCTTCCTGATAAGGATTTTTCTAGCAATCCCGATGATTGGCCATCAGTTTGCTATGCAGATCTGGTGAACTACCTTGTGTTGTCACCCACCCTAACGTACAGTGGCGATCAGATGAAGGCGTACAAGAGTTTGGAAGCCCACAAACAGTTCACTGCCGGATGGATACGTGAACTGTCTGTTTGTTACCTGAATGATGTAGCAGTTGTCCGTGGAAGGGTGAGTTTAATGTTGTTTATTCTCATAACTTAGCTGCATATATTCTGATAACATCTGACCCTAAACTGTAAACATTGCTTTGGCAACAGAGATGCAGTCTAATGTGATCGGACTAAAGCCGGGCGTACACTGTACGAGTTTTTGCCCTTTTCGGGCCGATTCTTCAGTCGTGCGAGCATTTTTAGAATCGGGCCGAATTTCAGCTTGATCGTAGAGGGGGGAGGAGGGGCGATTGGGTTGTCACGACTACCTCCCGATCAGGAATCGGACGATCGGTTGAAAATCAAACATGTTTGAAATTCATTCGGCCGTCGTGAGGTTTTCGTGAGCGCATCCTGTTGTTCAAGCAGGAGCGCCCTCCCCCCTCTCCCTCCCCACCAAGAGAGGGAGGGGAGCGGGCGTCCCCGAAGCGACCTCCACCCGGCCCGGTCCTGGGACACGCGGGGCCCGGACGTCGGCTCGCAGGGGGGTTGGGGAGGGCGAGCGTTGTGGTCTGCGCGACGCGCTGGCCGTCTTTTTCCGTACGGGGGCTGCGGGCCGGGCGGTCTGCCGTGCCGCGTTGCCGCCGGCGCGTCTTGTCTTTCCTCTCTCCCCTCCGTTCCCCCCGACGCCCGGTGCCTCCCGTGGTCTGGGTCCCTGTCACCCACCGGGGCACGACGTACAGTGTGAGCACTCCGTCGCGTCCGAGCGTCGCGCCGTACAGATCGTGAGCGGTGAACTTTTAAACCCTGTGGTTCCGTCGCACAGTTTGAGATGTATATAAGTACCACGACTGAAAAACTCGTACAGTGTATGCCCGGCTTAAGGTGCAGTCTGATCTTATCAACTATGATACTTGGTAGTATAATGTAAGACAAGCAGTTTGCTTTCATTTTACTGTTTACATCTTTTAGTTTATTCTCAATTAAAATTGAGTCAATTTTTAATCTTATATAAAACTGCATTTTCCTTATTCTAATTTCCATGACACTAAAATACATTTTATAATTTTTACAGGTTATGCATTCTCAGAGTGTCAGAGCCACCCCTACACGCACCTGGATACTGGCTGAGAAGGAAGGTGCGATCATATCTGCCAACTGTGATTGCAAGGCTGGCCTCGCTTCAACCTGCACCCATGTCGGTGCTCTACTCTTCAAGCTAGATGCTGCATCA
Organism: Fundulus heteroclitus; assembly: GCF_011125445.2. Taxonomy (NCBI): domain Eukaryota; kingdom Metazoa; phylum Chordata; class Actinopteri; order Cyprinodontiformes; family Fundulidae; genus Fundulus; species Fundulus heteroclitus. The sequence goes on from NW_023397263.1 coordinate 465,525, forward strand.
CGGATAAGAGAGAGGAAAACAGTGACGTCTAAGAAGGCTTACTGGATGCTCCCCCCTGCCATGCGTGACTTGTCATCTCTTAGCGCTGAGGTGTCTGCTGTAGACTTCCAGTCGTCTAGGAAAAAGCGCTTGAAGTTGGATGAAGTAATAGACAACTCCCCTTCTCCACTCATGACGTCCACTCCCAAACCTGCACCACTGGCTAATCCAAAGCGAAACTGTTCTGTCACCAAGTCGACAGGAGGCTTTCTGGAAAGCACTCAGTGTGCATGAGCCAACAGCCAGTGCCCTCGCCATCCAGCCGAATTATCAAGAACCATTCATGCCTCGCTCCACTCTACCTGAAATCCCATTGCCCCTTCTGCAGCTACGCGAGGAACGCTTCTTGGGAATGCAGCGGCAAGAACTTACAGAGTATTGCAGTGAACTTGAAATAGCAGTTACTGCTGAGCAGGCCACTGCAGTGGTGGAAGCTACCCAGGACCAGGCAAAGTCGAAGCTGTGGTACACATTTTGTGCTGGTCGCCTAACTGCGTCAAAGATGAAGGCCATATGCAGAACTTGTATGGATAAACCAGCACCGAGCCTCATCAAGGCTGTATGTTACCCGGAGCAGTGCAAGTTTAAAAGTGCAGCCACTGCCCATGGAATCAAATATGAAAAACAGGCTCTAGAAGACTACGTCAAAATCATATCTGCTAGTTATCAAGATGTTCAGTGCTACAAGTCTGGACTTAGACTTAACCCTGTCTATCCTGAACTAGGTGCGTCACTGGACAGTATGGTAAAGTGTGGCTGCTGTGGAACTGGTGTGGTTGAGGTCAAGTGTCCTTTTACCATACCATCTCAACACCAGCAGCATGACTGTTTTCAAACAGACTCACCTGGATCACTTGTGATGAAGAAAGACCATGAGTACTACTATCAAGTACAATCTCAGATTTATGTATGTGGAGTAGACTATGCAGACTTTGTTGTATGGGTACAAGGTACCATGGTTATAGTACGCATATTTCCAGACAAAAATTTCTGGTCTGATGTTTATCCAACAGCCCAAAATTTTTTCCGAAAAGTGGCTTTACCGGAAGTTTGTGGTGCGTATATTTCTAGAAGAGAAAAGAAATGTTTTTCTCCTACTAATTAAAACAGATATGAAGTGTATTTTTCTTTGTTAGCATTTTTAGTATACATTTTTGTGTTTAGTAAATCATATTTGTATTACACGGTTCGTAGCGGTTCGTAGCGGTCTTTGAATTTAAAAGTCTTTGAATTTGCAAGGAATGCATGTATATGCATTTTTAATTGAGTATGAAATTTTAATAATAGATTCACATGTCTCTGTCTAAGTTTTAAGTTCTTATAATAAGTTGCATCTTGTGTTTATATTTAATGGAATATCCCTGTAAAAATACTCCATGAAAGGTCAGAAAAATCCTGTCAATATATCTTTTGTTGTGTTTTATGTGTATATCTATAGAATGTGTGTGTGTGTGTGTGTGTTCGTATGTGCAATGTTTAATAACATTACATACAATACATTAATGCATATCTGTTTTATGATCAGTTAAGTTCAAAAGGACATATATGTTCTGTATAATAATGTAGGAATATTACCATTTTATCTTATTGCCAAAAGTTGGTTTCACTGTGATATTGCAAATGATTGGTAACTGATTCAAGATTAAATAAAGATTGAAATGTGATTTTTAAAAATGTTTCTTTATATCAATATATATATAATATCAATACATATAGAACAGTTAAACAGCATCCATCTAATATATATATCCCACAGTCATGTGCTTGGTAATGACTTGTTGCCTGTTGGCACCAAGCCACCACTAGGCACATGGCTTAGCATGCTTACCCCAAAAATATTAAATAGAAATTTGGCTAACAGGTTATTATAAGTGTAAACACAAACAGAACATTAAGTTATAACACATTTATTAAATCACAAAGTGATGTTGGGAGAAGCAGCTGCAGCTAAACTTGACACAATCCCAATGTCTGACAACACCATCCAGCGACGAATATCCGACATGGCTTATGATGTCAAAGAGCAGGTGGTGAACAGCGTTCGCAAAAGCCCCATCCATGCCATTCAACTGGATGAGTCCACTGACGTCGCACACTGCGCTCAATTGATGGTGTACATCAGGTTCATTGAAGAGCTAAGTGTGCGCCAAGATTTTTTGTTTTGTTTTGATGCGCTGGACAAGACAGCGCTGCCACTCAGTTCTGTTAAACCGGTCATCAGCGCGCATCTGAGCGGGCTGTCTAATCAGTTTGGAGACTATTTTGGAGAGGAGCCACTAAGAAACCAGTAGGTGAGAAACCCCTTCTCTTTCCCACCCACAGTTCACGATGAACTGAGCATCCAAGAGGAGGAGGCTCTTGCTGAGCTCAGCTCTAATCTGGATTTAAAACAGAGACGGGTGGAAATGTTTTTCCATTACAAAATTCTGGTTAAGTGTCGAGGGCGAGTTTCCCCATGTGTCTGCCAAAGCCATGAGAGTCCTGATCCCCTTCACCTCCACTTACCTGTGTGAATGTGGGTTTTCCGCTCTCACCTTGATCAAGAACAAATACCGGTCAAGGCTGGAAGTGCAGGATGACTTTTGGCTCTTTCTTACTTCTGTGCAACCCCACATCGAACAGCTTTGCGCATCAAAGATGCGTCCTCATTGTTTGCATTGAGAACATGGTTGTTAAAATAGCAACAGGTTTAAATTTCGTTTAGCCTAAAAAGAAAATCAAAATATGTTGACATGTGTTAAATTCAGCTTCTTTATTTTTATTATTTTCGCCGACGTCTCCTGTTGACGTGAGTTCAGTTCGACATTAGTGTCTGTCTGGTTCAGTTTGTCTGTTGTTGAAAACAATAAAGAAATGCCTTGTTTTATGGATGTACTTTCTTAAAATAACGAAAAAAAAAAAAAAAAAAAAACACAACATGTATTAGGCTGTCAGGAAACTGTTCTGGTGAACCCGAATTTAGCCACACACAGAGCCACGTTTAACAGTTTTATTGAAGTTGGTGGAGTTTGGGTTAGGGTTAGGGAGGTTTTTGTCCAAATTTAACTTTGTTGAGTTAAACTCTTAGACATTTATTATTACCCTCAATTTTTCAACCTGTCCAATCATTTATACATTATTTATATGTTATGAATTGGAGTTTTACACTAGCAAAGCTGAAAAGTTTTTTTTTGTAATTATATGTTGCGGGGCATTTTGGTGGCTCGACCTGGTAAAGTCATCGTCCGTTAGTTACCACCAGCTGTTTTAATCATTAGCCACCTGTTGATGCAGGAATCATTACCTTATTTTAAGAGAAGCCCCACAACTATTCATAACCTTTTACCTACGTTTCTCTCTGCTAAACCAGCACCGAGGCAGACGTACACTAAAACAAAACTAGATATGCTTAATTTAAATCATAAAGTCTATTCATAATTTCTCATTGAAATAATTTGACAGAAAGTCAACCTTTGTGGCAAAGAGCATGAAGTAGCCTAATTAAACATTTGCCGTTTGGTTTTATTCCAAGACAAAAATGTTAACATACACATTATGTTTTGGTTGTTTAATAGGATTATGAATTTCTATTCTAACAGGTGTTGCATTGATCTACATTTAGACACATATGGTGCTAAATCAGTCTAGATTATACTCCATAACTTCTATCTGCATCATCTTGCACATTTGGAGGGAGGGGCAGAACGAGTTGATTGTACATTAATTCTAAGTAGCTAAATGAGGAAGTACATGTTTTTAACTTTAGTAAAAAGTGATATTTAATTGTCATAAGATAATTGTTTAGTTTGTTAGTTAAAACTAAGATTAACACTTAATAAATGTTCTCAATTAGTATATCTAGTTTACAGTATGGTAGCCTATAACCATAATGTAAGCTTAGGTGTAAATAAAAAAAAAAAAATGCCAAAAAAAAAAAGAGTTTTTTGACCTACATGCAGAACACACTGAGGAAGCGTAAATCCGAGTTTAACAGTCTTTATTAGCAATTAGAGGTGAACACATAGAGAACCCTCCAGGCATCAGGTAGCAAGCCGGGGTAAGCGTTGGTCTGAAACAGATGAGCGTAAGTACACCGAAGTATGACTCGGGAAATTTAGGTGACGAGACACTTACCGCGGCTGAAGGAATGAATCGCCCGGGGGAAGCGAGGCACCGGCTGCTGCGGAAGACCCGAAGCTGGGGGGCTGCTTGCAGCTGTGACGGGGATGCCAGTTGGTCGGAGGGAAGTTGGTGGCTGCCAGGTAGAGAGTCTGATCCGAGGAGGGCGAGCAGAGTCCGGTCGTGCATGCAGTGAGGCGGCAGGAGGCTGTCAGCTGGTCTGTGTCTTCTAAGGGAACCCTCTGAGAATTGCCAGGTGGTCCGTTGAAAGGCCAGCTCGGACGAGGCTTGAGAAGTCTAATCTGTCCGGAACGGGAACCGTAGCTAAATTGCCTGGGAGATAAGAAACAACGATTAATGCTTCTCTCAGGAAGAAATAAGCCGCTGGCCATCTAAGTCCTACCACATAAGGCTGACTCTCCGGCAATGAAGTGCTGACAGTCGGCAGCTTAAGAACCCTGATGGCAAAACGGCGAGCACCTGCGAGCGACGCCTGTCCGCTCATCAGCCAACACCTGTGGAGAAGAAAACGGCAGCACCCAGCCTAGACCTGTGGTGTAAACTAATGTTATTACATTGATGTATATGTGTACTGCCACCAGGGGGCAGACCATGGTCTTATGTTGATGGAAAGCTGCATTAAGGCAGCAGAGTTAGAGTTAAGTTACTGGTGTATTTGAGCTAGACGCATGGGAAGGGCTCCGTGTGAACTCAAACCAGGCATCCTCGTGTGTATGAACCCAACACAACATGGTGTCAGAAGTGGTCCTGGTTTGTAGACACATGTGAAAAAGTCAGTTTTGCATTCGGCTAACGACAATGGATGAGGGAGACGCACCGGAAGCAGCCCGAGCCGTAGCACCGGCAGCAGCTCCTGTAATGGCGGCTCCACCCGCGGCAACTTTCACCATCGAACCACCGGAACCTTTCGACTTCGCAAAACCCCAAGAGTGGGAAAAGTGGATCAGACATTTTGAGCGCTTCAGAGTTGCAAGTAATCTGAATAATTCGACCGATGCTAATCAAGTGAACACGTTAGTTTACTGCATGGTAGATGAGGCTGACGACGTGCTAAGAGGACTAGACCTGACCGATGTGCAGCGCCAGCAGTATGATGCAGTCAAAAATGCATTTGATAGACATTTTGTCCCCAGAAAGAATATGATCTATGAACGTGCAAAATTTAACAAGCGAGTACAGCAGCTAGCAGAGCCAGTTGACTAGTTTATCACGGCTTTGTACGCCCTTGCGGAGAACTGTGAATACAGTGCACTTCACGATGAACTTTTGAGAGATAACTCGTTGTGGGTCTCAGAGATTCGTCACTGTGAGAGAGGATGCAGCTCAACAAAAACCTCACACTGACCAAAGCTATCACAATGGCGAGACAGTCCGAAGAAATAAAGCGGCAACAGACTGACCTGCGATGCGAAAGTAATGCGAGCAAGACGGCAATGGATGCGGTACACACCAGACAATTCAAGCCAAGTAAGTTCAAAAATAAAGAACAAAAACAGCTGAAATTCCTAAAACCTCAACATGCTAAACAAGACAATAAAACATGTTATAAATGTAGAAAAGCACCAGCACACCCTGCAGCCCAGTGCCCGGCTAAAAATGCGGAATGTCACAACTGCGGCAGACGCGGTCACTACAGTAAAGTGTGTAGGTCCAAAAGTACTGTAAATGAAGTGGCTGAGAGTGCAGATGGACTTTTCTTAGGTGAGCTTGATCAAGGAGAAGATCCGTGGCTTGCAGACATTGATGTGAGAGGCACTAAAGTGAGGTTCAAGTTGGATTCAGGGGCAGATGTCACTGCTGTTTCAGAGCAGACATTCAAGAACTTAAAACAGATGAATGAACATTTGGATAAAGCTGAGAAACCACTGTTTGGTCCAGGTGGTAATGTGCTCAATGTGTTAGGCTCGATAACAGAGACTATTTCATACGCCGACAGGAGTACAACAGAGGCGATCTACGTGGTCAGAAATCTGCGCGTGGCATTGTTGAGCATAACAGCGTCTGTGAGACTTAAGCTGATAGCAAGACTGGACAGTATTGACCAAGAGACAGTGAAAAAGACATACACAAAACTGTGTGAAGGGCTCGGACTTGTTCAAAAACCCTACACCATCAGGTTGAAGCCTGATGCTAAGCCTTTCTCACTCAAAGTGCCGAGGCGTGTCCCACTACCTCTCATGGGTAAAGTTAAAGAAGAGCTGGAGAGGAAGGAAAAACTAGGAGTGATCAGTCATGTGGAAGAGCCCACAGACTGATGTTGTGGCATGGTCGTAGCACCCAAAAAGGACAAGCAAAAGGTGCGTATCTGTGTCGACATGACACCGCTGAACGAGTCAGTGTGTCGTGAGAGATACATTCTGCCCTCAGTAGACCAGACACTAGGCATGCTCACAGGAGCACAGTATTTTTCAAAACTCGATGCAAATATGGGATTTTGGCAAATACCACTGTCTAAAGAATCTGCTCTCCTCACCACGTTTATCACACCATTTGGTAGATATCATTTCAATCGCTTGCCATTTGGTATTTCCAGTGCGCCTGAACATTTTCAGAACGTGATGGTGACGGAGGTGACAGCAGGCCTTGAGGGAGTCGTGTGTCACATGGACAATATCCTGGTTTGGGGAACCACCAAGAAGGAGCATGACACGAGGCTGCATGCGGTCCTACAGAAAGCGGAGCAGGCAGGTGTCACTCTTAATATGTCAAAATGTGAGTTCAGCAAAAGAGAAGTCAAGTTTCTGGGCTTTATCGTCTCATCGGAGGGAATGAGCCCCGACCCAGACAAAACCAAGGCTGTTCAGGACATGAAAGAGCCTAGTAATGTGAGTGAGCTCAGGAGCTTCCTTGGTATGGTCAATCAACTAGGGAAGTTCATCCCAACTCTTTCTGAAAAAGACAAACCACTGAGAGATTTGCTTTCAACTAAGAACATGTGGTACTGGGGGCACGAACAACGAAAAGTGTTTTGTAGCTTGAAGCAAGAATTGTCGTCTACTTCAGTGCTACAACTCTATGATCCGAATAAACCTCAGAAGATCTCTGCAGATGCCTCATCGTACGGACTGGGAGCAGTTTTGTTACAGAAGGAAGGAGATGTGTGGTTACCTGTGGCATATGCGTTGCGCTCATTGCGCTCATCATGCGCTCATAGAAAAAGAAGCGCTGGCTCTTACTTGGGCCTGTGAAAGATTTAATGACTTCACGTTTTAGGATTGAACTTGAAACTCGAAACGGACCACAAACCACTTGTGACCTTGCTGGGAGGACAAGCTTTGGATGCGCTGCCACCGCGAATACAGAGATTTCGTATGCGATTAATGAGGTACTCGTACACCATACAGCACATCCCTGGCAAAAACCTCACCACAGCTGACACACTCTCACGCTTACCACTTACTAACAGCATTACTTGCCGAGATGCAGATCTGATGGAGGACACTAACATTTATGTTGACTGTGTGCTAAAGGGACTTCCTACAAGCAGCAAATATCTTGCAGATCTTAAAGAGCAACTGCAGTCCGACAGCGTCTGTTCTCAGGTCATGAAATACCTTACAAAAGGCTGGTCAGACAGGAACCGGCTACAAGGAGCGGTGAAGCATTACTGGCCAGAAAGAGCAGTTTTGTGTGTACACAATAATCTATTACTGCGAGGCACGAGGTTAGTTATACCTGCTAACATGAGAAATGCAGTTTTAGAGAAAATACATGAAGGTCATCAGGGAGTGGTTAAATGTAGAGAACGTGCATGTCAAGCAGTGTGGTGGCCTGGATTAAGTAACCAGATCAGTGAGTTGGTGTTAAAATGTAGACAGTGCATACAGGAAAGAGCTAATCCGAGAGAGCCTCTGATGCCAATAGATCTACCAGACAGGCCATGCCAGAAGTTGGGAGCTGATTTGTTTACACTGAAAGAGCAAAACTATTTGTTACTTGTGGATCATTTTTCGAGATATGTAGAAATAGCTCAGCTCAGTCCAACTCGATCCGTCAATGTTATAGTGCATTTAAAGTCATTTTTTGCACGCCATGGAATACCAGAGACACAGATAACTGACAATGGTCCGCAATTTTCAGGCCAGGAAATGAAAGATTTTGCAAAAGAGTACTGTTTTGAACATGTAACCAGTAGTCCTAGGTACCCCCTAGGACTACTGGTTACATGTAACGGTGAGGCTGAAAGGGCAGTTCAGACAGTCAAAAATCTACTGAAACAAGCTAGTAATCCGTATAGAGCATTGTTGGCCTACAGGAACACAACACTTGCGAACGGCTACAGCCCGGCTCAGCTTCTCATGGGGCGTAGACTCCGTACAACTCTACCTGTACTTCCAGAGACACTGCAGCCATGTTTACCGGATTTGCAGCAGATGCGTCACTCTGAGAGGGAGAGAAGGATAAGACAGGTTGAATGTTTTAACAAAAGACACAGAACAAGAGATTTGGACAAACTGTTACCAGGAAACCCAGTCTGGATAACAGATGCCAAAGCACAAGGCAAGGTGACAGCAGTTCATACAATTCCGCGCTCCTATGTAATCAGGGGGCCACAAGGAACAATCAGAAGGAACCGCAGTCATCTTGTACCTATACCGGACACTGCAATACAGACTGAGCAACAGCAGATCCAGTCAAGTGAAGATACTACAACAGAGACAGTTTCTGAGAGTATTACACCAGTAACACCAGGTACTGTCAGAACCAGGTATGGGAGAGAAGTAATCAAACCCAAAAGACTTGATCTGTGATGCAAAACGAGAAAAAGTCTGTTATCGTTCTAATGTGCAGAGTTATATGTTTGATATAAAATGTTTGGCACAGAAGTTTCATATGCATGCATATTGACATAATAGAAATAACATGTAATAATATTGGTTAGATGGAACAGAGAATGTTTCCCGGATAAGAGTTAGTTGACCCAAAGTAATTGGTAATAATTTGAAGTGTATTTTTGTTCACTGTGAAAGTTATAACTGTAATGTGTCAACCTAACTTCAGTAAGGGGGATGTGGTGTAAACTAATGTTATTACATTGATGTATATGTGTACTGCCACCAGGGGGCAGACCATGGTCTTATGTTGATGGAAAGCTGCATTAAGGCAGCAGAGTTAGAGTTAAGTTACTGGTGTAACTTAACTCTAACCGAGCTAGACGCATGGAAATAAAAGGCCTCCGTGTGAACTCAAACCAGGCATCCTCGTGTGTATGAATCCAACACCACAGACCATAGACATAATAAAAGAGTAGACCCCGCATCGACTGTCACTGCGCAGAACTCACGGCCGCCCTCTTGGGGTGGTCGACCTGTTACCCAATCCTGGTGATTCAAGCTGAACACACTAAAAATTCCTCAGCACTGTGCAGCCTATTTTTGTTTAAATCAAGGGACTATTTAAGTCAGGGCTGAAGGGATAATTTTTCACAAGTAAGATGAAAATAACTTATTTATATTTTTATTGGAATTTTGATGGGATTTTTCTAATATTATGCAGAGAGATACAGGTCTGCATCTCCAAGTCATTGTGACTTCTCAAAAAAATGGCATCTGCTCCAGGAAGGCATCAGACATTAGTGAAAAAAAAAAACAGTATGTGTATATATATATATATATATATATATATATATCAGTGACGTGCGGTCAGGGGAGGCAGGTGAGGCAGTGCCTCACCAGTCATCATGGAAAGAAAGAAAATATATAATCATAAAGTAATTTAAATATTCATCCGGTGGTTTGTACTAAAAAATACTTATTTTTCATGTAGCTTCACCAATTTCGATTTTTATTTGTTCAAAATCGCTGAATTTTCTTATTTTCCCATTCAAATGCTTGGAAGCAATGCCGGTGAGGCAGCAGCGAGCTCTGCCTCACCTTGGATTGCGCAACCCCTGGCTCTGCGCTGGCTGCTAAGCGGAGAGAGCATGTTGCTGTACGGCGTCAATAAAATGGTTTAAACAAATTTAATATGTGAACTTATTTCCAATAATTTAGCTTATGTATATAATGTACAGTGCTTTTTGTCACCAACTGTGTTTGTGTAACGTGTTTCGTGTAATGAGCGATTATAAACGGCAGAGAACAGGTTCGAGGTGAGGCAGGCAGTTCTCTTGCCTCATGGCAGGGGGCGCTCAAGATCCCAGACGTTCGTCTTGTTCACTCCTCAACTGCCGAGTAAGTGACAGCGAGCTAGGCTAAACGATTCGGGAAGCAAGTCAAGTGCAGCGATAGATTATAATAGAGATAGTGATTTTTTTCCTCTCTTGCATTCATCCCTCAAAAACGGTGAGGGATGAATGCAAATCTCCTGGACAGCTTCTCAACTTTTTGGCCGAGAAGGATCTTGTTGTAACTGTTCCTGAGGCGACAAAGTTGCTCCAGCTACGTAGTAGCTACAGCTCACGGTGCCAGCTACTACAGCGTCAGTGGAGCGGTCATTCTCAGCCCTGAAGAGACTGAAAACATACAGCAGGAACAGGACGGATCAAGGAAGGCTTTCTTCCCTGGCAGTGATCTCCATTGAAACAGAGAGACTTTTAAAACTGAAGGAAGATAAGGAGGACTTCTATCGCAAAGTGACGGATGTTTTTGTGCAGAAGGAGTGACGCATGGACTTCATTTATAAGTAAAGGTAAGACAGTAATAACATTTATTTTGTTTTGTTTTTAAGGAAATGTGTGTTTTGTGAGCTACAGTTTGTATGTGTATGCAGAAGTGAAACATAACCTGTAAACTGCTGTCAATCTATGCATCTATTTGCAAATCTGATTCTGATGACGTCAGTGCCTCACCAGCTATGAACCTCACCGCACGTCACTGATATATATATATATATATATATATATATATATAGAGAGAGAGAGAGAGAGAGAGAGAGAGAGAGAGAGAGAGAGAGAGAGAGAGAGAGAGAGAGAGAGAGAGAGAGAGAGACACTGACTGACTGACTGACTGACTGACTGACTGAGTGACATACATACATTGAAGTATAAACTGACTGAAGATTCACAGCATTAACACAGCGTACAGCAAATAGCTGGTCAAGTTGAAAGGCATTGTATATGTGCTGGTCTGATTTTTACCACTAGGTATCATTATTACTTACTATGACTTTAAATGTACATTTGGTTTTAAGACACATTCATTTTACATGTTTTAAAAAAATCTAAATCATGTAGAACTTTAAAGACTTTGAATTGCTTTTTTTCTTTTGTCTTCTAGAATGGCTCTTGCAAAGATCTTAAATAGTCGTCCAGAGACTCCATATCAAACACTCCCCCCCTACATGTTTCTGTTGTTAAGCTCCAAGACAGGCCCAAGGTCTTATCTTGGACCTTTACTGAGAACACAGCCATGCCAGAAGTGGTAAAGGCAAATAAAATGGCTGCAATAACTTATGGGAATTCAGTCACAGCAGTTACCCTCTTTGAGGAATTTACAGGGAGGGTTAAAGAAGGGTCCTCATATATATTGAAAGGGCATGAGCGAAGGGGACAGGGCCCACCCTTCCAAATCAATATAACGCGCAGGACCCAGTTCTTCCGGGCCTCAACGCTGAAAGTCGAGGAACACCTAAAGGAAAGAGCAACGGCACTGCTGGAGCCCCCCTCCCCAATAACATCACTGAGCGCCAGTCTGGGGACGACACTAACAGTGGAGGGGGAGGTGGTTGAGCTAAGCACAGACATTCTTTATAATATATGCCCTAGGCACCAGCAACCCCCGCGACCCTATGAGGGATTAAAGGGGTTGGAAAATGGATGGATGGTTTTATATATTTATATATATATATATTTATATATATATATATATATATATGTGTGTGTGTGTATGTTTCACACACATATATAGTGTGTGCTTCAGCGTAAATATATGTTATGCTTACATCTATGTTTCTTTAGGTATCTGCAGTAAAGGCTGTGGGATCCATAAGACAGAAGATACCACTGAAAAATATTCGAATGAAACAGGTAAATGTCTGTAAAATATATATTATGGACAACCTTTCTCTGCTTGGACTTCCTTGGGTATCCCCTGAACTATCTGTAGTGCCATGCGCCAATCATTGTGCTCAAATAATTCCAATGTGTGTGCAAACTCCTTATTAATTTAATCTTGCTGCACACTTCTAGGCCCATTTCCAGTTAAGGCCAGAACGGTCCACTCACCCTACCCACTATGTTCTTTGGGATGGCCCTTAATATGGTGGAGCCTCCGCAGGAACAGGCAAATGGAGAGTTACTGCATGTATGGGGGGTGTTTAGGGGCTGGTTTGGGATTGGGCCCTAGTGTTTATGTATGTGGTTAGCTTTACTTTCAGTCATTCTTTGTAGCTCTGCTGCTCACACTCTATAATGTGAAAATGGCTGAGAACTCCAGGAAGCAAACTGCTTATAGGTTTATGAGAAGAACAGGAAGGACTCAGTATAAAGACATAAGACCAGATTGTACTTTGTTGCTTCTTTGACATGAGCATGTGTGGTTATTCAAAAATCAACTTAGGCTTTTTTTTACTTATGTGTCCAGCATAGCTCTAAATAATATTGGATTATATGTTCCTCTGGGACTGGAACCTTAGGCTAGAACCTGGGAAGTAAACTATCCAACTTATAGTTTGTTTATAGCCTTGAAATCAATACATCCAAGGTACATCTGTGTTTTTAGTACCTTTCTTATACAGTAAATGTACAATTTGAAACTTCGAAAAATGTTTGGAATTATTGAATGTGTTTTAATATCATTGCCTTAGAATCATGTACATGATATTGTCCCACTTTGTAGGACCAGCATATCATCCCACTCAGCCTTTGGCGGGAAGCGGCAGTGGTGGCGATGGCTGTGGGGGACACAGTCACCATCAGCCATGTAAAGGCTGCGACAAGCAGCTACGGAGCCCAACTCCAGAGCACCGCATTAACCAAGATCAAGGTATTTTGTAATGAATGTATTAATATCTAAGTTTTATTGTTTAGAAAACGATTTGAAAAAAAGTTTCATGAATTGTGGAGGTCTGGAGGATCTCTTTTGCACACCTGACAGCAGATTTAAGTTGCAGGTTCTTGGGAAAGGTGCCACTTTCAATTGGGGGCTTGATTCAACTCTTGACCCCAAAGTTGTTCATGACATCAAAGCTGCACAAAGTGGTGTTCCAATTGATTTAATTCCTTACATTCTCCAGGGCTGACATCCTCCATTTGGCTAACTGATCAAGGATCCATCTGTTAATCCTCAAGTGACTGAGTCAAGTATAAAATGTCCAGAATGCAATGCAAAATCATCATATTGTGACCAAAGACGCATTCATTTTGAGCGCAAAGTGAGATCACACAAAGGTAGTGAATACGTCACTGCAATGTGAACACACTTTTAGTGTGTTCAAAATGAATACATTTCATTTATTATATGTTGACGGGTTGATTGATGAAATGCTGACACAAATGCCTGAGTTGTTCTGGAGTAGTGACTATCACAAGATTAAATTACTGTTTAATTTGATTGTTTATAAAAAGGCCGTATGTATTTGTGAAGGCTGGAAGAAATGGCAGAACTGATAATTTAGATAGTGATTCTGTTGCCTGTGCCTGATGTGTTCAAATCGTGTTTGGTTTAACTGTGGTGTTTTATAAGCTCTTTGTAAGACTAAGCATTTATTATATACATGACAGTAATCAAATTGATTCAGGTATTCCTGAATCAATGGACAGCTCCACGGAAAAAATTTGATATATATTTTTTTCGCGGGCCGTTTTAACATTGCTGAATAGGGAGGGGGCCACGGGCCACACTTTGAGGGCTCGCGGGCCACATTTCTGTCACACCCATTTTTTCCCATGATGGGAGAATAAGGAATGGTTATCTTAAAATGTACTAATTTTGGAAAACCTCAAGGCCTGAGCTAAGAGAAAATTTTGTCAACTTCAACACGGTGCTTTAATGTTTGATGTGTGGCCTAATATCGTTATGTTCTCTTTCTTCACAGGCAAAAGAAGAAGTGCGGACATCCACTTTTATTATTGGAGTCATTGAAGGGGAAGAAGAGGAGAGTGTCCGCGTCCTCTTCGAAGATGGCGAAACTGCCCTAATTTTAAATGAAATGTGGGCTCCCTTTGATGAAAAGCTGAAATCAGAAAAAGTTAATGTGCAGATTAGGCTTGTGGGGAAAAAAATAACCGAAATATATATATATATATATATATACTACAATGCAGTGTAGTGTATATATATATATATATAATATAGTATATATATATATATATATATATATATATATATATATATATATATACTGTCAGGGTTCTCTGTGTTGTCCTGCTCTAACTCTACTCCTCAGGTGTGCCTAGTTGGTTGAGGGGGCGTGGCCCACACCTGCAGCTCGTTGCAGGCAGCTTCCTCTGGCTTCTTAAGCAGAGCGCTGACAGATGGAAGACGCCAGAGCCTTAACAAGTCGTGGTACGACGTGGCCTCTGACCCAACTCCTGGAAACCTCCTTGTGAGTTTTTTTGTCTTTGAACTTTGACTAATTTTGGATCTCCCTGTTTTTGTCACAGTTTTTGGTGCTTGGATGCACTCACCTGTCTTGACGTCTTGTCCGAAGAACCAGACCTACAGAATCCTCTCGCTCAGATTTTGCTCTGGCTCACCCCTCATACTCCCTGGATGTTACCCAGCGGGGCCTGAGATTCCCCCTCCCGGATTCTGCTGGTTCTTCCCTCACTCTGGTCAATCCATCTGTCACCCAGTTCCGAGGAGGCTCGCTCTGGATCCCTGAAGGAGGGGAACGGACAGGAAGCTGCAGCTCCAGCTTCTCCTGCTCTCTCCCAGACCTCCAGCTCTGCACGGGCGAGAAGGGGGTCCATGCTGAGACCCAGAATGGCCTCTCTGCACCGCAGGCTGCAGATCAGCACTAAGAGGCGACTTACCTTCAGCTCCAACATGTGGAACGATCCCAACTATGTTGTCTTTCACGATGGACCTGCTCCTCCATCACCTGCGCAGGTAATGGCTGCGGCCAGACACATCGGGACTTTAAATAAAACCCGGGACTGGTCCCTTAGCCTGCAGAAAAAGCTTATTGTTGTGGGGGACTCTAATGTGGGCAGGCTCCCGCCCGTGAATAACCCTGATGTACAGGTGGACAGCTTTCCTGGTGCCAAATTGAGGCACCTGACCCACCTGCTCGAGAGGACACCAGTCGCTGAGGGCGTGGAACAACTGATCCTCTCCCCGGGGATCAACCACAGGGCCCAGAGGGACAAAAAGGCTGCTGTGAAGGAGATGATGGCAGCACTTAGGGCAGCCAGGGCCACGTGCCCTAATGCTGAGATCTTTGTGCCTGTCATTAATTTCTCCCCACAGCTGTCCCTCCCGGAACAGGTAACCCTCACTTACCCGAACAGCCGTATTTCTCAGCGTAACTGCCACATTCCTGCGCTGGAGAAGAAGGCCTTTACGGATACCGGTGACGGTGTCCAAGGCCACCGCAACCCGCATGCTGAACCATTGGAGTGAGTGGTTAAATTAGATGGCCCCAAAAGCCTGCAAAGGCAGGAGGGGCCATCTAATTTTGTAAATAAAAATATATGTAACCTGTCCAAAACATTCAGTCTCAGTGATGCACAGTGTTCCCTTTTTAAACAGGGGTTTACCTTCATTCTCACCCAAGGTAACAATAGCAGGGACAAAATCAAAACATTAATGAGGTATGACCTGCAGAAATACCACAGAGGGATTAAATTGGCCCTTTATTATAAAGATGATGTTGATGATAATAATAAAAATGAGCACTTACCTTTCATGCCAGAGTCAAACTGGTCTCCTCCAATTAACTCTCTCCCTCCTGAGGTGAAGAAATTGATCTTCCAGGACCTGAAATATTTGGATAAAGAATTTAAATTTATTAAAACTATACCTAACCTAAACATAGAAGAAACAAAAGCACTTAAAGAATTAATGAATAATAATTATATTGTGATCAAACCCGCTGATAAAGGCAGCGGGTTTGATCACAAGGCAGCGGGTTTGATCCCTCCCACAGAACAATATCTGTGGGAGGGATACAAACAGTTATATAATAATAATACATATAAGAAATTAGATACCCCTATTTACATATATACAGCCCCATTAATTAATAAAATCCTAGATGACCTGCACAAAAAGAAATTTATTAATGCTAAGCAGAAAACTTACCTGCATGGCTCCTCTGAACCCAGAGCAAGGAGGTTCTATTTGCTCCCTCAAATCCACAAGGAATCGGAAAAGTGGAGCAAACCATTTGAGGTCCCTCCAGGGAGATCAATTGTTTCGGACTGTGAGAGCGACACATATTACACAGCGGAGTTTATTGATCACTATCTATACCCTCTTTCAATTCGGCACCAAAGTTATATCATAGACACCTGTGATTTTGTGGAAAAAATCAAATCAATCTCTTTACCTCAGGACTCTATTCTATTTACCATTGACATCGAGAGTTTGTACACAAATATTGATATAGATGAAGGAATTGGCTGTATAAAAAACATATTTTTGAAATATCCCAATTCAAGGAGGCCAGATCGAGAACTCATTAAATTATTAGAAATTAATTTAAAAAGAAATTACTTTATATTCAATGGCCAATTTTTCCTTCAGATTAAGGACACTGCCATGGGAAAGAAGTTTGCACCGGCCTATGCAAACATTTTCATGGCCGAGTGGGAGGCCGGGGCCCTGGAGTCATGCAGGAAGGCCCCCCTGCATTACTACAGGTACCTGGATGACATCTGGGGGGTCTGGACCCATTCTGAAGCAGAATTTCAAGAATTCCTCCAGCACCTTAACACACACAATCCATCCATCAAGGTAAAATCCACCACCAGCGTTAAAGCTGTCAATTTCCTGGACACCACCACCTACAAAGGAGAACAGTTTGATAGAACACACAAATTAGATTTGAAGGTTTTCTTTAAACCCACAGACACGCATGCTCTTTTATTCAAAACCAGTTATCATCCCAGACACACCTACGCTGGCCTGATTAAATCTCAGCTCCTCAGATTTCACAGGATTTGCACACAAAAATCAGACTTTGAGGAGGCAGCTAGGATGCTCTTTGCGGCTCTTTATAAGAGAGGATATTCCAGATCCTTCTTGAGAGCATGCAGGAAGAACTTCCTTGAGTTCAGACCCCCCGATTCATCACCGATGATCCCCCTGATCACACAGTTCTCCTCCTCAGCAGGACAAAAAACAGCTACTGCAAGACACAGGAGGGGGCTACGGGTTCTCAAGTGGGCTTCTTTTGATCGTCTCGATCCACCCTTTCATTTGATACCAAGTTTGTCAGCCTACATTGCTCCTATGCCAAACGGTGGCACAAAACACACTGTTTTACTAGTAGGCCTCATTTTTACCCATACCGGCACTCAGTAAGGTCAAAAAACAGCTACTGCAAGACACAGGAGGGGGCTACGTGGATTAGATTTATTTTATTGTCCCTTTATGGGGAAATTCATATGTTACAGCAGCAAGGAAGAGACAAAAAGATGAAAGACAACAGGGACATACAATAGCAGGTAATACCACCAGTATCAGCAGTTGTATATGGGCTCGTAAAAAGAAAATTGCACATTGTTATGATATAGAGTGGATTATTTTACAAAACATACTGATTATTATTGTTATTATGATGCACAGTGGATATTGCACATTGAGTACTGCGCACTATTATTATTACCATTTCACATTTCCCAGTCCTTGGACAAATTTTTGTACGATTTTTTGATGTCAATTTTGCTCTATTCATCGCAAAAGCTTATCCATTTTGAAAATGCTACCATTAGTTGGGCAGAGGAAGTTTCAGAAATTGAGTATCTGGCAGTATTATATATATATATATATATATATATATATATATATATATATATATATATATATATATATATATATATATATATATATATATATATATATATATATAAAAATGAGAGAGAGAGATATAGACTTGTTTCTTTTGCAGTGAATGAGGTTAAAACCCGTGTGGCATCACTCCGGACAAAATACGGAAAATTACTGAAACCCAAGCCCAGCAGCAGTGGCCAGAAACCACTGACTCCAAAGTAGAAGTGGATACTTAAGCACTTAGATTTTTTGAAGGGTCACGTCATCCACAGATATACAGAATCTACACTGAGAGTAAGTTCATATAACCAAAGCATAAAAGGGATATTGGTGGGGACATGATGGACATAATGTTAAAGTCCAAAGAAATGCACACTTAAATGTACAAATTCAAATACCTTGAATTTGACATAACAAGTCACTCCAGTCAACCTGTGCCTAGTGATAATTATGTGTGAAATTATCTGACTGGAGTAACTGATCAAATTCGTTACTTCATTGTAATCACTCTATTCTGACTGCTTTCTGTGCTTTTTCCCACAGCCTGGCACTGAGTCAGAGGACACTTTTGAGGGAGAGGAGGATCCATCCACTGTGGAAAGTGAAGCAGATATATTAAGTTCCTCATACACCACTAGTCCAGTATCAGTAGTGCAGGAAGAGGAAAGTAGTCTGCCTGTGACATGTCAGCCGGTCCAAAAACAATGGGTCAAAAAACAAAAGCCACAATCGGCTCAGCACAGCCTTGAAAAGGCCAAACTCTCTCTCTCACCCCCAACCGGCCGAGGCAGATGCCCCCCACCCCACCCTGAGCCATGGTTCTGCTCCTGGTTTCTGCCTGTTAAAAGGAAGTTTTTCCCTCCCTGTGTCTCCTAGTGCTGCTCTTGGTGGGAACTGTTGTTCTTCTGTAAATAACTCAGAGTCTGAGCTGCTCTGTTTGGAAAGCTGGGAGATAACTGTTTTTGTGATGTGGCGCTATATAAATAAAATTGAATTGAATTGAACAAGTTAAATGTCAATGCATATATGTAGTACCTGCAAGGTCATTACTGTAATTGGTTTTAATAATAAAACAACAATCAACAATTTGAAGCTACACTGGAGCAAGTAAAGACTTATACAGAGGAACCAGTGTCCTGGTTTCCACACAGGAAAAATCAGATCTTTTGATGCTGCTTCAGGCTGTAGGTGATCATAAAGCCAAAAAGTGTCCCCTTTCCCAACTTATGAAAATGGAAGACATTGCAGGGGGAAAAGGAGTAGAAAAAAGTAAATAAGCTTACTGGTAAATTAATAAAAGGGTCCTGGAAACTTGGTGCATGCCAAGTGGCAACGACATAGGCATCCGCTGCATACACATCCTTCTGCCAACACATAAGGGACAGAAAAAGCTGTCATGTGAGGAATCACATGTTTGATAGACTTCATGATCAACTTAAAGATTAACAAATAACTATGCACACCTTCCACCAGGCCATGTCACAAATGAGCTCCATGCAGCTGTTGGCAATGAATCAAATCAATCATCAAGAGAAATGCAGAGGTTAATTTCAAATGTGAGGTAGAAAATCAACACACGTAAACCTGCTATATCCTACTTACTGTCGCTTCCAAGTTGTGCTGCAAACCAAGTGACTGGAAGTCTTGCCGTGTTAAGTTGGTAGTGCCAATTGTCCCAATAATCTCGGTTTCAGATCTTCTGGCATCGAGCACATAGTCAACTTTGAACAAGAGAAATTATACATACATACATACATACATACATACATACATATATATATTTATACTAACAGCATTAATGGTCATGTTATTGTAACTACAGCATATACAGTAAAACCAACAATCATGTTATGAGCATACATTTACATATTTCCATTAAACTGAACTTGGGATCATATGTTTCAGAGGCAAACAATTACAGGGAAGGAGGAATCATTTTTAAAACGCACCTGCGACTCTGTGATGCCTGATCTGGCAAGCAGATGTCTTAAATGGGGTAGGCCCCAACAGTCTGATCTGCACACTGACAGATCTGGCACAAAAAAAAACAAACAAACAAATAAAAAAACAAAGTTTGTACGGCAGACTGTCATTTAGTAGATAGTCCATAGTGGAATATATCTAAGAAGGCTTAAACATGCCTTTAACATTTGAAGATTCATCAAGCTGGCCTGCTGACAAACCTTGACCAAAACATTTGCCTTTTTCTGTGCATGTACAGTTTTAAAAAACATTAATGATTATTATCTATGACAACAAGCTGTACTGTTTGCCAACATAGTCAAAAACTTTTGTAAATGGACACTGTGTTACAAATTAAACCGCTAGCAACTCTGCTAAGTATACTGATATGTGTAATTAACGTTAGCAAGCTAATAACGTTATATTTCTCAAGCCGAAATAATTTTCACTCTAACTGTTGGGCTCTTACTAATCTTGCATACTTTTTTTACACAAAAATTATAACGTTCTGTAATGTTCATGCCGTGACATTATGGATATTGCATAAACTCAATTTCACAAGAAACATCTATAACTAAAACTAAACAGGGCCTAGCGCTAGCTAACATTAAATTGATGGTAGCCTACAAAACTACTACCTTATCATGCAAAAAACTAATGAAAACAATAAACTAGATTGTCACATCAAATATAATATATTTCATCCAGCAGGGTCAACAAAGTAATGTCGTTTGGCCTATGAACATAAAATGATGTATTTTTCACTTACCGACATCGTTTGTTTTCCGATTTGCTACGGGCAGTAAAGTGTTGTTTGCGCCTAAGAAAGCTCATAATCGCATGACGTCATCAAAATGGCCGACTTGGATGGGCGGAGTTGGGTATCCAAAAGATGCTGCAGCAAAAGGCTTCTCGTTGAATTTTTTTTTTTTTTTTTTTTGCGGCTCTAGTGGCTCGCTTTTTCCGAAAGTAGGCTGACAGGAAGGGGGAGTAGAAGAGGGGGAGAGACATTCAGCAAAAGGACCGCGGGTCGGATTCGAACCCAGGTCGACCGCGTCAAGGACTAAGGCCTCGATATATGGGTCGCGTTACCCGCTGCGCCACATGCACGCCCCACGTTGATTGTTGTTAAGGTTCCGAAAGGGATATGGTTTCATCAGATCTGGTCGGAGGGGATATGCGTCATCACCAATGAACATGTAGGGAATCACATTATCAGTGCCTGGCAGGGTGCCATCAGGGGGGAAATTCAGTGTGCCTGTGTCCATAGCATCTTTAAGGTCAGAATGAGCAAACACTCCAGCATCAGACACCCTTCCTTGTGTCCCTGCGCTTGCATACACAAACTTGTAGTTTGCGTCAACAACTGCCATAAGTAGGATGGAAAACCTAGGGTGTGTCTCAATCCGCCTACTTCTACACTTCGAACACTTAGTTTTAAGTAGGTAGTGTGGATAACACAAAAAGTCAGTGCACTGAAAGTACCCGGATGACCCCCTAAAAACGGTCACAAAATGCAGTGCGTAACGATGGACCCTACTCGCACTAAACGGACGCTATCTTGACTACAAAGCGGAAAGGGAGGGGCTAAGGACGTCGGGAAGATTTTTCCATTTTGAAAATAATGGGGGACATTTCAGCCGAGACAGCCGGAGCTGCGACACCGCAATCATATAAATGTAAGTAATGGTGGTAATACGAGGCATTGTACTCTCGTCTAATGCATCACTTACATGTCCCTCACTGACAGAAGCTGATATAATCATTTGGCGAGTTAATTAGCGTAAGTTACATGTTAATGCTACCTAGCTACCTATAGCTACCTAGCACGTTAAGCCAGCCATTGAGACGAGCACGTTAGACATGTGAACTCTATCGTGTTAATTTTAAATAACAGCATTAATAAGCCATCCATTGGGACGAGTACATTATCTGTGTGAACGCTAATAAGTTATGAAACTGGGTTTGTGACTATTTTAGATTATGGGCTGGTGAATACAGTGTTGTGCCGTTGTAATGCTGGATATCACGTATACTATTGACGGGCAAGGTGAGTTCCATTTGTCTCATCGAGGTATTTTGATCCGTTTTAGGGACCGACAAAGATACCAGGGAGCTAATCCCCTGGCGTGCTGCTAACGCAGATTTATTTACTGGCAGGAGGAATGCGACCCTTACTGGATTCGAGTAAGTACATTGCATTAACAGTTGTATTACGCTACGTTCTTCACTTCAAACTAACGTGATCACATATGCTCGTTATTGACAGTGCTGTAGTAAACACATGTAAAGCAGTCTGCATCTCTGGCCCAACCCCAGGATAAATAATCTACTCAAAATAAATGTTGTGATATTGTTGTTGCAAACAAAACATAAGAAATATTTAATGAGTAACATAACATTAGGTGGGCGAACCCAGTACTCGTGTCATGTTAAATGTTCTGGTAGTGGGCCTCTGTATTATTTAATGCATTAATATGATCTGCTGTTGTGTTTTTACCAGGGAATTCATTAAGAAAAAGGGGTTGGAGGGGATGCTGGATGCTAAAGCCATCAGGAAGCGATGGGAGAATTTGGTGCAGAAATACAAGGTTAGTACACAGGGTTCCTGCGGATCCTTAAAAAGTCTTAAAAGGCATTGAATTCTGTAATATAAAACTAAGGCCTTAATTGGCATTAAAATGTCTTAAATCAGTCTTTCTTAGGTCTTAAAATTGTTACCAGGTCATAAATAGGATTTTATTTTTGTAATCCTTACCAAACAGTCAAATAATTGATACAATAATTTTTTTTAAATTTACCGAACGGCACAATGTAACCATTATTGGTTTCGTCTTGATAGCGGAACCAATAAAAACTGTTGCGGCCGGACCATAGCTGTGAAAAAGAGTTGGCACTGATTTATAGTTTATTTTAGTAGGGAACAAAACAAAGTTTGTGAATTCAGTTCAGTAGATGTTAAAATATATCTGTAATTTGTGTGTTTTTTAGCTTTCTTCCTATATGGAATGTTTTTCAAAATCTTTAACATGTCTACTGAGCCAGAAAGTAATGGTTTATGTTAAAATAAACATTTGGGT
Organism: Fundulus heteroclitus; assembly: GCF_011125445.2. Taxonomy (NCBI): domain Eukaryota; kingdom Metazoa; phylum Chordata; class Actinopteri; order Cyprinodontiformes; family Fundulidae; genus Fundulus; species Fundulus heteroclitus. Next base: position 488,602 of record NW_023397263.1, read on the forward strand.
AAAGTTGTCGCATCCAGGTTTATTTTGTTTATCGTGAAGTTGGTCTTAACTTTTTATTTCAAGTGGCATTAAAAAGTCTTAAAAAGTCTTCAATTTAACTTGCCTTGTGCTGTAGGAACCCTGGTACAAGGTTGTTCCATACATATCTTTTTGGAAAACTCCTTTAGGATTGTTTGGGAATTTTACCTATGGTGATTGAGAGACTTTAAACAATTTAACGGTAGTGTATATTTGTAAGTAAGAAATGTAAATACATTGTTAGTGTTTAGCATTTGATAGTGAAATAGTGCAGCTTTTTTTTTGTCGTTCATCCACAGGCACTTAAGAACCCTCGTACCGGTGTTAGTACAGAAGGGGGTGAGGCCACCGCTGCTTCTTGGAAGTGGTACGCACTAATGGATGAAGCAATAGGGAGCAGGCCATCTATGGAGCCGCCTGCTCTCTTTGCTTCATCCGACCCGGAAGTGGCGAGGGCCTCACCCTCTTCTGTGGTGACACCGGTGACTCCTGAGGTGTCTACCCCAAAGAGGCGCCGGGTAGACACCGTGGCTATTGTAAAAGCCTTGCAGGACAATGAGAAGCAGGCTGATGAGGTGATACAGGAGAGATGCAGCGAGAACGAGAGGAGAAATGAGAGAGAGGGGCTGCAGAACGCGAGGAGAGGAGGCACCAAGAGGCTGTGGAGAGGGAAGAGAGGCGTCACCATCAGACTGTAGAGAGGGAGGAGAGGTTTTTCAGGGAGATGAGGGAGAGGGAGGACAGGAGGGATAGGGAGATGGCTGCCAGGGAGAGAGAGGCGTCTGCCAGGGAGGAGCGCCTCCTGGCAATTTTAGATCTGATATCAAAAAAAAATTAGTGAATTAAATATTAAATAAATATGTAAAACATAATTTACACTGTGTCACTCGTTATACCACACCTTAACATCTTTTTTCCTGATTAGGTTACTCCAGACTTTCAAAAGCGGTAATGTCAAATTCATGATTGATAAATTCCTAAAAATACTACCTACCTACTTTATCAAACTAATAAGAAGTACACAATATATTTACCTCACAATGTTACAAAACAAATCTGAATAAATTACGACCATTCTGCAAAATCTAATGTGTTCAACATTAAACATTGATTTTGCAGAATGGTCGTAATTTATTCAGATTTGTTTTGTTTTTTAACATGCCAGATGAAATCAACACAATCATACAATGGTCATGTAATTTATTCAATCATGCATTTTACATTTTTAAATGTAATCATGGTCAGGGACATAACATGCCATTGCCATCCTCTGTCTCTGCTCTGCACCAGAGACGGCTCCTGGAGGTGCTGGTGCTGGTCTTCGTGCCCTCCTGACATCAGCATCTGGCTCCAGCAGGTCTTCGTTGCTCATACATATGTTATGTAGGACCGTGCAACAGACGATGACCTCCGGCACGTAAGTCACATCCACTTCCAGAGCCTTGAAGAAGATGGACCTCCACCTAGTCTTCAGCATCCCAAAGGACCGCTCAACAATGCTCCTGACCTTTGACAAGCTGTTGTTAAAGCGAGCCTGGAGGTGGTTGCGAACGGGCTGTCTGAAGGGTGTGATGAGGCTGATGGGCTGGGATAGGCAGGGGTAGCCCCCATCTCCAAGTATGCTGTATCCTGGTGGAGGGTAGGACTGCTGATAGTATATGGGGCTGTTCCTCAGTACCCTGGCATCATGAACTGACCCACAGTACCCCACGAACACATCGAGGAACTTCCCCACGTTATCACAGATGGCCTGCAGCTGGATGGAATAAAAGAGCTTCCTGTTAAAATAACAGGCAGCATCTTGTGCTGGGGGCTTCACCCTGACGTGACAGCCATCGATGGCACCAACCACACGGTTGAAGGCTGCGGATCTGGCCAGACGGGCAAAGCTACCCCCGAGGCGAGGGAGCTCTTCTGCGGTGGGATGTCGGACCACCCGATAAAGAAGAGCGGCGATCTTCCCACTCACCCTGTGGACTACCCGGTGAATAGTTGCCCGGGGCATGGCAAAGGCCCTGGCAACAACACGGTAGGAGGAGGGAGTGGCAAGCCAGAAAAGAAAGATAAGGGTGTCGATTTCTGGGCCCCAGCCATGGTCGCATTCCCTGCCCAACAGATCCATGAGTGCGTTGAATGACACCCTAGAAAGGCGATAGTCAACCCTCATGTCGCTGTGGCCATCAAAGTATAGTGCCAACACTGGCACTGTGGCATTTATTTGGCAGTACTTTCTGGGGCTGCGAGGACGCTGTGAGTGGGGAGAGGAAAGTGAATTAATTATGTTTTGTTGTTTAAATTTTTTTTGTTTAAAATAAAGTTAAGATCTGGTTCTGTTACTGTGTTTTCCTTGTCTTTTCTTAATTAATCAGAATTAGTACATGATAGAACATCAATAGGCCTGTCTATTCTGTTGCCTATTGCTTGGTGTATGTTAGTGTAAAGATAACATAACATTTTGAGCACAAATTCATATATATTTGTGAAGTCTTATATTGATAGAGCTTTTTTTTTGTTTATCCACTTGGAGCACACTGAAGTAGCCTACTGATGGTAAAATAACTAGCAGCTTACTGTCACTGTCCTGCATAACATTTATATAGGCAGTGAAAAAAACATTTAGTAATTGTGACATGAAATGGTAAAACGTCTGTGAACCTGCTGTGTACATTTAGTAATTCATCAACTTAATGCAAGGAACTGCTCCTGACTTATGAAAAGGTAACTGCTGCACTGCAATTTGTGCATGATAGGTGTTTGTAAAATACACAAATATACCTCATGTTCAGCCAATATTTGGAGGATCCTGCGTTGACGTCGGAGGCGATATAATTTCAACATGCTGTGAACGTAACCCATTGTTGTTTTTATAAAATAAAACGCCGGTATATATTTTTGGCGGTCTTTTTGGCGGTCTGAAAAATTCGCGGTCACGTGTGTTGCGTTCGTCACGTCATGCCGTCATTTCCGGTAAGTGTTTTAACATAAGTGTTCCATTTGGAACACTACTAACGGTCAAAAGTGGGCACTACGGCAGTAAGTGGTCAGTGCACATCAGCAGTGCACTGACGGAAGTAGGCGGAATGAGACACACCCCTAGACTTATAGTTGTAAAACATGCTTCCACTGTTGCCAGGGGGTTGAATGAATACATGTTTTCCATCTATTGCTCCTAAGCAGTGTGAAAACTGCCATTTGTTTTCAAAGTCTCTGGCAATGGTCGTCCACTCAGAGTCAGTTGATGGTGTCTGTGGAACACAAAATATGATGTACGAAATAAATATTTTTTGAAAACACGTTATGTCTTAAACACTGTTTTTATAACACATTTCACAAAGACTGGAGAAATAAATTAGGGACTTTTGGTTAACTTGTGGAACATATTTGAAAAATGTTCAGTAAACCGTTAAACAGTATAAAATGAATTTAAAAAAAATAACGGATAAAAAAAAAATAACGCATATTAATCAATGTCGTATTGACCTTTGAACCGGAACCGTTCTGGTCAGTCACCATTAGACCAGAGACAGTTGAATCTTTGATTAGACTCTAAAATGAAAAGGGGAGACGAGAACGCGCTGTCTCCGTCATTGATTTCATCATTTAGTTATAAAAAAAGTCCTGACGGAAGTGTTGATAAAAGTAAAGTCATCTGCAATATCCGCAGAAAGGAATTTGCTTACCACCAGAGTGCGTCAACTCTTAAGTACCACATAAATGCAAAGTATCCAGGAGTTAACCCGCAGGTAGGACCATGACCTAGCACGTCCTGTGATAGAAGCTCTAGCAGTCAACCTCATCATCAAACCACACTGGAGCAAACACTGAAACGGAGACTAAGCAAATCTGCATGTGGCCAACTTAGCAATTCCCTTGCTAAATGGATCGCAGTGTCTTGCAGACCAGTTTCATTGATAGAAGACAGGGGGTTAGACAGGGTTCTGATGTGGTCCAGATGAAAAAAAGCTTAGAAATCCTCCTTTATTAAAGTTTCACAAATCAGATAAAGACTTCAAAAATCCCAAACTGGGTTCAAGCAATTCTGCTATTACGTTACAATAATATAATCCAAGTTTGAAGGTTCCAGTTGTTGTAGTTTTTTGACTTGGCCGGTTCTAATGTGTTCCACATGAAAAAGAGCTCAGAAATCCCCCTTTATTAAAGTTTCACAAATCAGATAAAGGCTCCAAAAATCCCAAACTGGGTTCAAGTGATTCTGCTATTAGCGTAGAATAATATAATCAAGGTTTGAAGGTTCCACTTATTGTAGTTTTTCAACTGGGCCAGTTCTAATGTGGTCCAAATGCAAAAAAGCTCAGAAATCCCCCTTTATTAAAGTTTCACAAATCAGATAAAGGCTCCAAAAATCCCAAACTGGGTTCAATTGATTCTGCATTTCCTTAGAATTATATAATCCAGGTTTGAAGGTTCCAGGTGTTGTAGTTTATGAACTGGGCCGGTTCTAATGTGGTCCTGATGAAAAAAAGCTCAGCAATCCCCCTTTATTAAAGTTTCACAAATCAGATAAAGGCTTCAAAAATCGCTAACTGGGTTCAAGCGATTCTGCTATTACTTTACAATAATATAATCCAGGTTTGAAGGTTCCAGGTGGTGTACTTTTTCAACAGGGCCGGTTCTAATGTGGTTCAGATGAAAAAAGCTTAGAAATCGTCCTTTATTAAAGTTTCACAAATCAGATAAAGGCTTCAAAAATCGCTAACTGGGTTCAAGTGATTCTGCTATTAGCGTAGAATAATATAATCAAGGTTTGAAGGTTCCAGTTATTGTAGTTTTTCAACTGGGCCGGTTCTAATGTGGACCAAATGCAAAAAAGCTCAGAAATCCCCCTTTATTAAAGTTTCACAAATCAGATAAAGGCTCCAAAAATCCCAAACTGGGTTCAACTGATTCTGCTATTAGCGTAGAATAATATAATTTAGGTTTCAAGGTTCCAGGTGTTGTAGTTTATGAACTGGGCCGGTTCTAATGTGGTCCTGATGAAAAAAAAGCTCAGAAATCCCCCTTTATTAAAGTTTCACAAATCAGATAAAGGCTCCAAAAATCCCAAACTGGGTTCAACTGATTCTGCTATTACCTTAGAATAATATAATCCAGGTTTGAAGGTTCCAGGTGTTGTAGTTTATGAACTGGGCCGGTTCTAATGTGGTCCTGATGAAAAAAAAGCTCAGAAATCCCCCTTTATTAAAGTTTCACAAATCAGATAAAGACTTCAAAAATCCCAAACTGGGTTCAAGCGATTCTGCTATTGACGTCAAATAATATAATCCAGGTTTGAAGGTTCCAGTTATTGTAGTTTTTGAACTGGGCAGGTTCTAATGTGGTCCAAATGCAAAAAAGCTCAGAAATCCCCCTTTATTAAAGTTTCACAAATCAGATAAAGGCTCCATAAATCCCAAACTGGGTTCAACTGATTCTGCTATTAGCGTAGAATAATATAATTTAGGTTTCAAGGTTCCAGGTGTTGTAGTTTATGAACTGGGCCGGTTCTAATGTGGTCCTGATGAAAAAAAAGCTCAGAAATCCCCCTTTATTAAAGTTTCACAAATCAGATAAAGGCTTCAAAAATCGCTAACTGGGTTCAAGTGATTCTGCTATTGACGTCAAATAATATAATCCAGGTTTGAAGGTTCCAGTTATTGTAGTTTTTGAACTGGGCAGGTTCTAATGTGGTCCAAATGCAAAAAAGCTCAGAAATCCCCCTTTATTAAAGTTTCACAAATCAGATAAAGGCTCCAAAAATCCCAAACTGGGTTCAATTGATTCTGCTATTAGCGTAGAATAATATAATCTAGGTTTCAAGGTTCCAGGTGTTGTAGTTTATGAACTGGGCCGGTTCCAATGTGGTCCTGATGAAAAAAAAAAGCTCAGAAATCCCCCTTTATTAAAGTTTCACAAATCAGATAAAGGCTTAAAAAATCCCAAACTGGATTCAAGCGATTCTGCTATTTCCTTAGAATTATATAATCCAGGTTTGAAGGTTCTAGGTGTTGTAGTTTATGAACTGGACCGGTTCTAATGTGGTCCTGATGAAAAAAAGCTCAGCAATCCCCCCTTTATTAAAGTTTCACAAATCAGATAAAGGCTCCAAAAATCCCAAAATGGGTTCAACTGATTCTGCTATTAGTGTAGAACAATATAATGTAGGTTTCAAGGTTCCAGTTGTTGTAGTTTTTGGACTTGGCCGGTTCTAATGTGTTCCACATGAAAAAGAGCTCAGAAATCCCCCTTTATTAAAGTTTCACAAATCAGATAAAGGCTCCATAAATCCCAAACTGGGTTCAACTGATTCTGCTATTAGCGTAGAATAATATAATTTAGGTTTCAAGGTTCCAGGTGTTGTAGTTTATGAACTGGGCCGGTTCTAATGTGGTCCTGATGAAAAAAAAGCTCAGAAATCCCCCTTTATTAAAGTTTCACAAATCAGATAAAGACTTCAAAAATCCCAAACTGGGTTCAAGCAATTATGCTATTACATTACAATAATATAATCCAAGTTTGAAGGTTCTAGGTGGTGTACTTTTTGAACAGGGCAGGTTCTGATGTGGTCCAGATGAAAAAAAGCTTATAAATCCCCCTTTATTAAAGTTTCACAAATCAGATAAAGGCTCCATAAATCCCAAACTGGGTTCAACTGATTCTGCTATTAGCGTAGAATAATATAATTTAGGTTTCAAGGTTCCAGGTGTTGTAGTTTATGAACTGGGCCGGTTCTAATGTGGTCCTGATGGAAAAAAAAAGCTCAGAAATCCCCCTTTATTAAAGTTTCACAAATCAGATAAAGGCTTAAAAAATCCCAAACAGGGTTCAAGCAATTCTGCTATTACGTTACAATAATATAATCCAAGTTTGAAGGTTCTAGGTGGTGTACTTTTTGAACAGGGCAGGTTCTGATGTGGTCCAGATGAAAAAAAGCTTATAAATCCCCCTTTATTAAAGTTTCACAAATCAGATAAAGGCTCCATAAATCGCTAACTGGGTTCAAGCGATTCTGCTATTACTTTACAATAATATAATCCAGGTTTGAAGGTTCCAGGTGGTGTACTTTTTCAACAGGGCCGGTTCTAATGTGGTTCAGATGAAAAAAGCTTAGAAATCGTCCTTTATTAAAGTTTCACAAATCAGATAAAGGCTTCAAAAATCGCTAACTGGGTTCAAGTGATTCTGCTATTGACGTCAAATAATATAATCCAGGTTTGAAGGTTCCAGTTATTGTAGTTTTTGAACTGGGCAGGTTCTAATGTGGTCCAAATGCAAAAAAGCTCAGAAATCCCCCTTTATTAAAGTTTCACAAATCAGATAAAGGCTCCATAAATCCCAAACTGGGTTCAACTGATTCTGCTATTAGCGTAGAATAATATAATTTAGGTTTCAAGGTTCCAGGTGTTGTAGTTTATGAACTGGGCCGGTTCTAATGTGGTCCTGATGAAAAAAAAGCTCAGAAATCCCCCTTTATTAAAGTTTCACAAATCAGATAAAGGCTCCAAAAATCCCAAACTGGGTTCAATTGATTCTGCTATTAGCGTAGAATAATATAATCTAGGTTTCAAGGTTCCAGGTGTTGTAGTTTATGAACTGGGCCGGTTCCAATGTGGTCCTGATGAAAAAAAAAGCTCAGAAATCCCCCTTTATTAAAGTTTCACAAATCAGATAAAGGCTTAAAAAATCCCAAACTGGATTCAAGCGATTCTGCTATTTCCTTAGAATTATATAATCCAGGTTTGAAGGTTCCAGGTGTTGTAGTTTATGAACTGGACCGGTTCTAATGTGGTCCTGATGAAAAAAAGCTCAGCAATCCCCCCTTTATTAAAGTTTCACAAATCAGATAAAGGCTCCAAAAATCCCAAAATGGGTTCAACTGATTCTGCTATTAGTGTAGAACAATATAATGTAGGTTTCAAGGTTCCAGTTGTTGTAGTTTTTGGACTTGGCCGGTTCTAATGTGTTCCACATGAAAAAGAGCTCAGAAATCCCCCTTTATTAAAGTTTCACAAATCAGATAAAGGCTCCATAAATCCCAAACTGGGTTCAACTGATTCTGCTATTAGCGTAGAATAATATAATTTAGGTTTCAAGGTTCCAGGTGTTGTAGTTTATGAACTGGGCCGGTTCTAATGTGTTCCACATGAAAAAGAGCTCAGAAATCCCCCTTTATTAAAGTTTCACAAATCAGATAAAGGCTCCATAAATCCCAAACTGGGTTCAACTGATTCTGCTATTAGCGTAGAATAATATAATTTAGGTTTCAAGGTTCCAGGTGTTGTAGTTTATGAACTGGGCCGGTTCTAATGTGGTCCTGATGAAAAAAAAGCTCAGAAATCCCCCTTTATTAAAGTTTCACAAATCAGATAAAGACTTCAAAAATCCCAAACTGGGTTCAAGCAATTCTGCTATTACGTTACAATAATATAATCCAAGTTTGAAGGTTCTAGGTGGTGTACTTTTTGAACAGGGCAGGTTCTGATGTGGTCCAGATGAAAAAAAGCTTATAAATCCCCCTTTATTAAAGTTTCACAAATCAGATAAAGGCTCCATAAATCGCTAACTGGGTTCAAGCGATTCTGCTATTACTTTACAATAATATAATCCAGGTTTGAAGGTTCCAGGTGGTGTACTTTTTCAACAGGGCAGGTTCTGATGTGGTCCAGATGAAAAAAAGCTTAGAAATCCTCCTTTATTAAAGTTTCACAAATAAGATAAAGGCTTCAAAAATTGCTAACTGGGTTCAAGCGATTCTGCTATTGACGTCAAATAATATAATCCAGGTTTGAAGGCTCCAGTTATTGTAGTTTTTGAACTGGGCAGGTTCTAATGTGGTCCAAATGCAAAAAAGCTCAGAAATCCCCCTTTATTAAAGTTTCACAAATCAGATAAAGGCTCCATAAATCCCAAACTGGGTTCAACTGATTCTGCTATTAGCGTAGAATAATATAATTTAGGTTTCAAGGTTCCAGGTGTTGTAGTTTATGAACTGGGCCGGTTCTAATGTGGTCCTGATGAAAAAAAAGCTCAGAAATCCCCCTTTATTAAAGTTTCACAAATCAGATAAAGGCTCCAAAAATCCCAAACTGGGTTCAATTGATTCTGCTATTAGCGTAGAATAATATAATCTAGGTTTCAAGGTTCCAGGTGTTGTAGTTTATGAACTGGGCCGGTTCCAATGTGGTCCTGATGAAAAAAAAAGCTCAGAAATCCCCCTTTATTAAAGTTTCACAAATCAGATAAAGGCTTAAAAAATCCCAAACTGGATTCAAGCGATTCTGCTATTTCCTTAGAATTATATAATCCAGGTTTGAAGGTTCCAGGTGTTGTAGTTTATGAACTGGACCGGTTCTAATGTGGTCCTGATGAAAAAAAGCTCAGCAATCCCCCCTTTATTAAAGTTTCACAAATCAGATAAAGGCTCCAAAAATCCCAAAATGGGTTCAACTGATTCTGCTATTAGTGTAGAACAATATAATGTAGGTTTCAAGGTTCCAGTTGTTGTAGTTTTTGGACTTGGCCGGTTCTAATGTGTTCCACATGAAAAAGAGCTCAGAAATCCCCCTTTATTAAAGTTTCACAAATCAGATAAAGGCTCCATAAATCCCAAACTGGGTTCAACTGATTCTGCTATTAGCGTAGAATAATATAATTTAGGTTTCAAGGTTCCAGGTGTTGTAGTTTATGAACTGGGCCGGTTCTAATGTGGTCCTGATGAAAAAAAAGCTCAGAAATCCCCCTTTATTAAAGTTTCACAAATCAGATAAAGACTTCAAAAATCCCAAACTGGGTTCAAGCAATTCTGCTATTACGTTACAATAATATAATCCAAGTTTGAAGGTTCTAGGTGGTGTACTTTTTGAACAGGGCAGGTTCTGATGTGGTCCAGATGAAAAAAAGCTTATAAATCCCCCTTTATTAAAGTTTCACAAATCAGATAAAGGCTCCATAAATCGCTAACTGGGTTCAAGCGATTCTGCTATTACTTTACAATAATATAATCCAGGTTTGAAGGTTCCAGGTGGTGTACTTTTTCAACAGGGCCGGTTCTAATGTGGTTCAGATGAAAAAAGCTTAGAAATCGTCCTTTATTAAAGTTTCACAAATCAGATAAAGGCTTCAAAAATCGCTAACTGGGTTCAAGTGATTCTGCTATTAGCGTAGAATAATATAATCAAGGTTTGAAGGTTCCAGTTATTGTAGTTTTTCAACTGGGCCGGTTCTAATGTGGTCCAAATGCAAAGAAGCTCAGAAATCCCCCTTTATTAAAGTTTCACAAATCAGATAAAGGCTCCAAAAATCCCAAACTGGGTTCAATTGATTCTGCTATTAGCGTAGAACAATATAATTTAGGTTTCAAGGTTCCAGGTGTTGTAGTTTATGAACTGGGCCGGTTCTAATGTGGTCCTGATGAAAAAAAAGCTCAGAAATCCCCCTTTATTAAAGTTTCACAAATCAGATAAAGGCTTAAAAAATCCCAAACTGGATTCAAGCGATTCTGCTATTTCCTTAGAATTATATAATCCAGGTTTGAAGGTTACAGGTGTTGTAGTTTATGAACTGGACCGGTACTAATGTGGTCCTGATGAAAAAAAGCTCAGCAATCCCCCTTTATTAAAGTTTCACAAATCAGATAAAGGCTCCAAAAATCCCAAACTGGGTTCAATTGATTCTGCTATTAGCGTAGAATAATATAATCTAGGTTTCAAGTTTCCAGGTGTTGTAGTTTATGAACTGGGTCGGTTCTAATGTGGTCCTGATGAAAAAAAAGCTCAGAAATCCCCCTTTATTAAAGTTTCACAAATCAGATAAAGACTTCAAAAATCCCAAACTGGGTTCAAGCAATTCTGCTATTACGTTACAATAATATAATCCAAGTTTGAAGGTTCTAGGTGGTGTACTTTTTGAACAGGGCAGGTTCTGATGTGGTCCAGATGAAAAAAAGCTTATAAATCCCCCTTTATTAAAGTTTCACAAATCAGATAAAGGCTCCATAAATCGCTAACTGGGTTCAAGCGATTCTGCTATTACTTTACAATAATATAATCCAGGTTTGAAGGTTCCAGGTGGTGTACTTTTTCAACAGGGCCGGTTCTAATGTGGTTCAGATGAAAAAAGCTTAGAAATCGTCCTTTATTAAAGTTTCACAAATCAGATAAAGGCTTCAAAAATCGCTAACTGGGTTCAAGTGATTCTGCTATTAGCGTAGAATAATATAATCAAGGTTTGAAGGTTCCAGTTATTGTAGTTTTTCAACTGGGCCGGTTCTAATGTGGACCAAATGCAAAAAAGCTCAGAAATCCCCCTTTATTAAAGTTTCACAAATCAGATAAAGGCTCCAAAAATCCCAAACTGGGTTCAACTGATTCTGCTATTAGCGTAGAATAATATAATTTAGGTTTCAAGGTTCCAGGTGTTGTAGTTTATGAACTGGGCCGGTTCTAATGTGGTCCTGATGAAAAAAAAGCTCAGAAATCCCCCTTTATTAAAGTTTCACAAATCAGATAAAGGCTTAAAAAATCCCAAACTGGATTCAAGCGATTCTGCTATTTCCTTAGAATTATATAATCCAGGTTTGAAGGTTACAGGTGTTGTAGTTTATGAACTGGACCGGTACTAATGTGGTCCTGATGAAAAAAAGCTCAGCAATCCCCCTTTATTAAAGTTTCACAAATCAGATAAAGGCTCCAAAAATCCCAAACTGGGTTCAATTGATTCTGCTATTAGCGTAGAATAATATAATCTAGGTTTCAAGTTTCCAGGTGTTGTAGTTTATGAACTGGGTCGGTTCTAATGTGGTCCTGATGAAAAAAAAAGCTAAGAAATCCCCCTTTATTAAAGTTTCACAAATCAGATAAAGACTTCAAAAATCCCAAACTGGGTTCAAGCGATTCTGCTATTGACGTCAAATAATATAATCCAGGTTTGAAGGTTCCAGTTATTGTAGTTTTTGAACTGGGCAGGTTCTAATGTGGTCCAAATGCAAAAAAGCTCAGAAATCCCCCTTTATTAAAGTTTCACAAATCAGATAAAGGCTCCAAAAATCCCAAACTGGGTTCAATTGATTCTGCTATTAGCGTAGAATAATATAATCCAGGTTTCAAGGTTCCAGGTGTTGTAGTTCATGAACTGGGCCGGTTCTAATGTGGTCCTGATGAAAAAAAAAAGCTCAGAAATCCCCCTTTATTAAAGTTTCACAAATCAGATAAAGGCTCCAAAAATCCCAAACTGGGTTCAACTGATTCTGCTATTACCTTAGAATAATATAATCCAGGTTTGAAGGTTCCAGGTGTTGTAGTTTCTGAACTGGGCCGGTTCTAATGTGGTCCTGATGAAAAAAAAGCTCAGAAATCCCCCTTTATTAAAGTTTCACAAATCAGATAAAGACTCCAAAAATCCCAAACTGGGTTCAACTGATTCTGCTATTACTTTAGAATAATGTAATCCAGGTTTGAAGGTTCCAGTTATTGTAGTGACTGCGATCTGCCAGTCTATTTCCATGTGTGACTCCGCCCCCATGAAACCACTACTGCACCATGCCGGGAGGTTGTCGTTTCAATGAACATTGGCTGCAAGATGAAAAATACAAATTATGGATTAAAACGGGGACAAACCCCACGAGTTGCCTCTTGTAAAGTCTGCAAAAAAGACGTGCAGCTTTTCACAATGGGCGAGTCTGCACTCTCGAGTCACATGAAGGGTAAGTCATAGACTTTTTAAGTAAGCCAAGTAGCCTAGTACACGTTAGTGCCTATTTGTTTACGGTAGTAACTGCTACCTAGGTATTCACAGGCTTCAAGTTCAGTGTTTCTCGCAGGAATTTGTTTAGGCAAGGTGGAGAGTTGTTGGCCGGATCAAGATTTGCGCGGATGACTGACCGACTGGCGGGGGGTTGAAGAAGACAAGTTTTGCGCGGACGACTCGTGGACCGGGGGGGGGGGGGGGGTTATCTTGCCTGCCAATCGCTGTATGCACGCGCGAAAGCAACAACAAACAACAGCGTCAAATAAACATGGACAGAAAAGCACAGCTACAATCAGCAGTGACGGTGCAGTGAAAGTAGCCGGTGGAGTAGCGCCTCTACCATCCACATCCACTCCTCCAGTCCAGTCTTCTAATCCACAGCAGGCAACCAGCAAGACCACAAACACCATAACATCATTTGTCAGCTCTAATCCAACACTTCAAGCAGAAATATGCTGGGCAACAAAAGTTGTAACCAGCCATTATTCCTACAAATCATGTGAGAATGCAGCAGACATTTTCAGAACCATGTTTGCTAATAGTGAAATTGCAAAGTTTACTTGTTGGGAGAGAAAAGCAACATACCTCACCACATTTGGGATTGCACCTCATTTCTCTTCCCTGATGAAGGCCAAAGCCAAGAAAGAGTCTGAATATGTACTTCTGTTTGATGAAAGTTTAAATAGGGAAATTAAGAAAAGCCAGCTGGACATGCACATACGATTTTGGAACTCAAGGTGCCTAACATAATTTTTCATGGGTCATCACACTGCAGAACAAATGCATGAGAAGGTTGAAAAGGTGTGTTCAGATATAGGCTTCCAGAACCTGATTCAGCTGTCGATGGATGGCCCAAATGTAAATTTGAAGCTCTTCTCACGGGCCCGGTAGAACATTGACAAACAAAAGCTCTTTTTGTTGAGCTCTCAACAATGTACAAATGTGTCAAAATGTATTTCAAAGGATCGAACCTGTTAATTTAAGTGTTATGAATTACATAATGCATATTTCAATATCATTGTAAATATAAATCCTACACTTTTTAGTCATTTTTACCAAGGACATGGCCAATTTGCCCATGTCCGGAAAGTCACATATGGAATTCGCACCTAACATATTAATTAAAAAAAATAATTTTTTAACCAAATTTTCATTAATGTCATGATTAAAAGTATGCTCTTGATACTATACTGTATGTTTTCTTTAAATAAAAGTATGATTTCCCATACAAAAATCATGATTAATACCGGTCCCTTAGTTTTACATACCACCCCGTAACGCTTACATGTTCTGGCTATTACAAAGACACTGTTTCTTTAAGTGACATCACAGACAGCAGATGACATCACTCAAACCCTTGCAGGAGCCAAGGTCTCCAGCAGGCAAGTTCCCACAAAATTTTATATGCTTCAATTGCTCTTTTTGGTAGTTAAATAGGGTCCGTTAAGCTTAACCTTACCACCCCATAACGAATAATAGATAGGGAAACTGTTAAATTAGTTTTTTTTTTCAACTGTAATGTAAAGTGAAGGAAATTTTAAACTGAATGGTATATTTGCTAGTTTAGCTATTCAATAACAGTGCTAGCTGCAGTCATTCTGAGGTGAAATTTACAACCCCGTAACATAGCACCCCATAACACTTTGTATTGTTATGGGGTGGTAAGGGGAATGTAGAGGGGGTGATAAGGGGAATGTAGAGTGGTTGTCATTGCCATTTAGATTACACAATTCATAAATACAATTGATATATTTATATATAGTTTTACATACTGTGATCACTGGGGAAACCTCTGTTCTTTCTGCAGTGAGCCCTTAGGAACAAGTCCATAGCAACCAGCTAATCTGTTGAATGCTGGTTCCTCAGTATGCATTGGTCACTGTTAATATTTTATGACTATATTGTATGCCAATGTTAGCCTGCTGGAGACTATTGTGGTGAGAAATAATTATTAAACAGCTTAACTAGTTGTGATGGACTTGTTGCGAAGGGCTAACTACAGGCAGAACGGAGGTTTCTGCGGTCATCACAGCAAATTAATGCATTTCAAAATGTGAGAGTACTTAGCCTTTTTGTGTATCTAGTGACAACCCAGTCATGAACTCTCTCTCCCTGTCTCTCTCAACTTGGCACACACACCTAGTCAATGTAAATAATTATGATAATTTTCATAATTTGCAGACAATTATGGCTCTAATGAGCAATGCTGAATGACAGCGACTGTTCCGTGCTCACCGCAATGCAGACCCAGAGAGGAGGCAGCAGTATCTAGAGATGGAGCAGCAAAGATGGAGACGAGATGTCGAAAGAGGAAAGAAGTTGTTGATCAAAGATCTGAGTGAGAGGGACCAACGACAGTTAAGGAAAAAGTGGAAGGAACAGAATGAAAAGAGAAAGCAGGCAAAGGCTAGGATGAAGGTTTTTGACACCCCTCCTGAGAGTCCCGAGATTTTCCAGCCAGGATCTACAGAGAGGCAACAGGCAGGACCTTCAAGGTAGTGTTTAGTTAGGAATAATTAAGTGAAAAGAAGCCTAGTTCAGATAAAGCTAGCATTGATGCAAAATGACATACATTATGACACTGGGTTCTATTGTTTTAGGCAACTTCAGCAAGGGAGGCAACAGGTCAGGAAGCACCGAGAAAAACTTAAGAAAGAAGTTGAGCTAATAACCAAATTGCTAGAGAAGGAAAAAAAGCGAGCTGAAAAATTCAGAAAAAGATGTTCTTGCCTACGTACAAAGGAATGTCCACGTTCTCGAGTGAATAAGTTTACTAAAACTGGAAGAGTTACCCCTATGATCAGAAGAAAACTCCTCCATCATGAAGCCTTGGTAGAAGAGATAAAGAACAAGTACCTGAAAACAAGAAAAGAGAAAGAAAAGCAACTAATTGTGAAGGTATTGGTCGGGAGAATTATTAAGGAATACAGGTACAAGGATTTGCTGAGAAAACACTGGGGTTTTCAAAAAAACGGCGCTGGCTCCAAGGTAATGGCCTTTGCAACACCTCAAGGACACCTTCTGGGAAGTGATCAGCGAGACCTGGCGAGACTGCCACCTAGTGATAGACCCACGAAAAAAGCCTGGTTTTGACTTGATGTGCATGCGTCACTGATTCGACCCAAAGCAGCTACCGAGTTATGATAAAATGTCCAGATAAAATGTCCAAATTGTGCGTTTTCATGAGTTTTCGATCGTCATATATTTAATTTCCATTAATCAGAGTTCCCAAAATCACATATAAGGTGTGTTAGAGTGTCTAGTTTCGTAATTTAAAAAAAAGCTAAAAACGTAATATTACGTTTTTGGCACTCAACGCATGGGAAGGAAAAACGTAATATTATGTTTTTGGCACTCAATGAGTTAATCAAATTATTGTTAAATTATGGAAACAAACAAAATTAACCACCCCGTAACAGGATTTACCACCCTGTAACATAACTTACCACCCCATAACATGTGTTTTTTTTTAAATACTAAAGAAGGAGTGAAATAGCCCATACATAAATGTTTGATCATAGTGTGATGAAGTGGGCCTATTTACACATGTAACTTTAATTTGACAATAGGGAGTAAAATAGCCAATATTATTCAAAACACGAACCAATGAGCATGTGGAATTCATAGTTTGAAGATTAGAATCTAAACTCTGCAAATCTCCCATTAAAAACAAAACTATAACTTTTAATACCAAATTAAGGACATTTTCATGACAGGAAACCATGAAATGTTCTGAATTCAATTTATGCATTATGTGGAGCGCATCTTGTCCGTTACAGGGTGGTAAAAAAAAAGACACCTGGGCCACAATAAAAAGGAAAATATTAATAGGGATTTATGCCTGAGGTGGGAAAATATGTTTTTATGCAGGTCATATATGTCTTATATCATATGGATGTCTTAAAATATGGCTTGTCCTACATGATTTTTTTAAAAAATGTCAAAGTCAAAAGGCACCGGTTTCGTAGAATGACCCATATATGTTTTATCTTGGTAGACCACCGATTGCCTGCTAGTTTGTTAGCTTGACTACGCCCTCTGTAAAGGTAGCACTAACGTTATATCCAGGCGTAAACTGATTAAATAGCTACCTCTTTTGAATTGTCAACTCTGTATATTATATAAATAGGCCCTTTATGGTGCATATGCTTATATTTATTTGTATGTGCACAGTGCAATTTATATATATATATTCTTAACTTGGTAGACAACCGATTTTCAGTCATTGCCTGCTACTTAGTTATCTCGATTTTGCCAGCTGTGAAGAAGGTATCGCTACACCAGAAATTACGAAGTTCATTAGTGAATCTCTAACATCTTTTATTAAGTAAGTTATTGATGTTAGATTACTAGGATCATTAAGGTTGACTAGGACGTTTTTTTAGGTTGTATCTGCTGAAACTGGCGGTGTTAGCCAGTCAGCTGAGTACTGTGTATCTGATGCTAGTAGAAATAAGGTTTTTTTAATTACACCCTTGAAAGGGCTGTTTAGTTGGATTGCATGTAGGAATACAAATTATTCCACACAAAAAATTATCATAAGCCATAATAAGCTTTAAAATGTTTATTACTCAGACAGTAGTGTGACTAATTTGTTCCCCAAACACTGCTGCTGCAGGCGGCTGCTGCTGGAGGCGATGACTGCTTGAGCTGGCTGATGTTGGCGAAGGTTGGTGATGGCGGCTGCTGCTGGTAATGGTGGCGGCTGCTGCTGGTGGCGGCTGCTGGTAATGGTGGCCTCTGCTGGTGCTGGCAGCTGGTGGTGGCTGGTGCTGGCCATGGCTGCTGGTGGTGTCTGCAGGTAGTGGCTGCTGGTGGCGACTGCTGGAATAAGAGGAGAATGGAGGCTGTGGAGACTGGAGGCTGTGGAGACTGCGGACGGTGTGCCGGGAATGGAGAAGCCGAGTACATCCATGGCAACCAGTAAGGTGTTCGGCAGTGGCCTAGATGGTATGACCTTAGGTGAGGAGGTCTGCTGTGTGGAAATCGCCTTCTTGGTCTGACTCTTGCTGCCAGGGTACCCCTTATTAAGGCTGTTTGCCTTCCTCTCAGCTCCGATGCACTTTGAGTGAATCCTTAACCTCAGCCTGATGTATGTTGAAAGGATTTTTTTTCAGCTCATGGCATGAGGGAAGGTTGCTGTCCAGACTCATGGCCTCTCTTTCCAGCTGTTCCACTACGTTGGAGGATTCCATAAGGGAATCACTCATCTTGGAACGGAAGAGCTGCTCCACATGCTGCAGGAGAGTGAACAGCTCATCGGATGGCCGGTATAATGCACCCCTTTTAAATTCCTTTAACTGTAGTAAAACAGCTCTCTCACTTGTTGTGTTGGTTACTTTTTCAACCAGTGCACACTGGCATTCCTCACAGAGCGAGAAGCTGATGACCCTCTTCGCTATGTATCCTGCCAGGTGATAGAGGACACAAGACTCGGTCTTTGTGAGGTCAGGTGGTGATGGGTCTGCCAGCTGCTCCACTCTCACAACCTCAGAAGCACTGCAGTTGTATGGAGCGATATTTGTGCCTTCTGTTTGAGCGCGCAGGAACCACTCCGAGCGCACAGTGAGACAACACACGCGCGCTTAACTCTGAAAAACTCCTCTCAATCCACTGCCCTCGCACTCACTTCCATCTCTGCGCGTGCTCGGCTCCGTCTCTGCTCGCGCTCGACATGCTCTCTCCGCGCTCAACACCAGTGTGCGCGCTCGGCTGTGACTCCGCTCGCTCAACTATCTCTGCGCTCACGACTTCATAAATATATGTAAATTAACCACACCACCAGCCAATCACGCTCAGCTTTTTTTCATCCAATCAAAGCATTCGTTTCAGATACTACATTCGGTTAAATGAAAAAAAAGAAAAAAAAAGAAGAAAAAACAGTTTATGGCGGTAATGCTCTATTGTTTGGCCAACCGCCAAAAAATTTGATGATGATGATGATGATGAAGAAGAAGAAGAACTGTTACTGGTTTTCGAGTAACAATTGACCCCCGGTTTTGAGAGAAACACTTAAGAAATTCTGTAAGGACATCCACAAGACAGCAAAAATGGCAGAGAACGAAGACACAAACCCTATACAACCGTCTCTGGTGAGCCATTTGTTTCATTTGTGTTCAGTGTGTTGTTTGTAGCATCTCCATGAAGGGACATTGTTAATATAAAAAATAGCCTTACTCCCGGGATGTTAAGCTAACCTGACGACGTGGATATATATTAGAACAAGTAACATCAGTTGAGTAACCAAATAAACCTAACACTGCAGTTGTAAAAATAATGATTGAAATACATAATGTTACATGTCTCAACTGGGTTGAAACCATTGCAACAAATGATATTTTTATGACGTCTTCACTTCTTTCTTTCGGAGTGCAAAACCTGAAACTGTAAACATAGATATTTTCAGTTAATGAAAGAACGACCACTGTCTTCTTTCCCAAGCTCTGTATCTTTATTACAAATTCACAAAATCATGAAATTATACAATAACATTCTCTTCTCTTTTCTTTTGCCATCATGTCCAAGTGTCTTTTCATTGCTCTAAGACAACCAGATACTTTTCACTTCAATAAACAAAAACAGCTCCCACCAGCTGTGGCATCATCAGCTAGCCAAATCAAAACAATTCAACCATAAATCCAAATCTCACAGATTCACCTTAAAACACCAATTTCTCAAGTATAATGAAATATTAAATTTACTAATTTCCCTTGAATTGTATTAATTCTGAAAAACTTAATCATGTTATTGGTTATACATTCTAATATAGACATCTTTGAATGACCAAATCCACTTTAAGCTCTCGTCAGCGCTGAATCATTACATGACTAACTGTATAGTAGAATTACACAATAAGGGGAAAAAAACACAACATCCATCATGAATATTTTAAACTCTAATTATAACTAATTACTAGTAACTAGAAATAACCTTAGCACTTCTGTATCTCAAACACATTTCTTTTCTTTTTTTTACAGATAACAGCACACAGATGTCAGGATTCCACCATAACCTTAATACAGTTAGGTTGGGGGGTGAAACGGAGCTTATACAGGACGGAGCCTCTAAAATGGCTGCCCTCCAAACGTTGGAGCTAACTGTTGCTAACGGCAAATATGATAGAAATTCACTCCTTTTCCGTGAGAGTCTAAGCATGTGATTGCGACATCAGTTCCCAATGAACTTGTTATTTTACATTTTAGGGGAGACAGTTTTCACCAGCTTCACCTTACTAACCTGTAAACATAGATATTTTCAGTTAATGAAAGAACGACCGCCGTCTTCTTTCCCAAGCTCTGTATGAGGCGCGCAAGGCGGTGCTCATCACTCTAGAGCCCCTGGTGAAACGCTGTCTACATTTTGGTTCCTTTTTTTTTTCCTTTTAAATTTGACACAGTATTTCGGTCAATTTCAGTTTAACAAAAAAAGCTCACGTATATAATACATTGCCATACTCGTAGTTCAGATGGTGGCTTTTATTCTCACACAGGTTTTCTCAACTATATATATAAAAACAGATGATTAAAATCTCCCACTTTATGGTGTATCACAATAACCATAAATTAAAGATCAATGGATAATTATTTTAATCAGACTAGTGTTGGTGGGGCTGGCATGTTGCTAGTTACTTCCCACTGTAGTAAGGTGCCACAGAGATTCTAACCAAAAAAACATAAACTAATATCAATGTGTCATCGATAGAGATACTTGATTAACTTCATTAAATATAAAACTGAAACGATAAAAAAAAACCTTAGGAAAATGTTTTAAGTATTGAAGTGCCTGTTCTTAAATTCACTAATAAACTATAATGGCTGACCCATAGTAAGTTTTCAAGAAATCCTATCTCAATTATTTAACTGTTTTAACCTTTAATATTTGTTGGAATTAGAATAAAATAAAAACATTTGTTTATCAATTCATTTAGGGTCCTGGTACAGGTGCAATTGAGTCAGCAGCCAGAAATCTGGTAGCATTGCTGATGAACTCCCTGGCTGCAAGTGGTTCATCTGCATCACCAAGTGCCAGAGTAACAGAGACTAGACAGCCTGAGAGTCGAACTGTCCAGCAAGAGATGACAAGGTCTCCACTTGTTCTTCTGTTATAGTTTCTCAGCAATGTTTTTATCATTTGTGTATTACTACAAATGTGTGTGTTTTAAATTTAATATACAGTATTTACCAAAAGTGTAAAAGGTATAGAAGAGAGCATGAGTTGTTATTACTGTGCATCGCTCTTTTTTTCTATTTCACTGTTTTGGTCAACAGATCGTTTCCAGGTTTTTTTTAAATCAAACAGTCGTGGTAAAAAGAGGTGTTTCCTTTCTACCAAGCAACTACAGTTAGCCACAAAGACCACAACAGTAAATTTGTATCTGCTACCAAGAAATACTCCTCACACACCATTGCCAGCTGAGGAACTTGAACTCATTCAAGCTGGTTTGGGGAAAAAAGCTGTAACCCTCCCGGAGGATGCAGACCACACAGAGGTACTGTTGCCATTCCAGTTGTTTGTTTTTGCCGAAATTATATAAAAAATCGTCTAATCCTCTCGGTTGATATTATTGTTTTCAACACATATTTTCATAAATAAGCTTATGAAAATGAAAAGGTTCATGCAAAACATTTGGGAATTTGACTGTTGCAAATTTAGTTGCTGTATTACAGAAAAGATTGGAGTGAATAGAATAGATTAAAAAAAGAGAGAGAAAATAAAGTTAAAAGCTGAAATGACAACAGTCATTTCAATGCAATGCAATGCAAAACTGGAGAACAGTAGAATTCAGTAGAGTGATAGAAATAGACACTGATGTCCTCCAGCAGCCTAAGCCTATAGCAGCATAACTATAGAGGTAGCTCAGGGTAACATGAGCCACTCTAGTTATTGTCAGGGTTCCCTGTGTATCTGTGCCCTATTCTGCTCCACAGGTGGTTCTAGCTGGCGAGGGGCGTGCCCCACACCAGCGACTCATTTGGAGCGGCTTCTTAAGCAGAGCACCGACAGATGGAAAACGCCAGAATGTTAAACCAGTCGTGGTATGACGTGGCCTCCAACTAGCTCTGAAACACTAGCGTGTAAGCTTTGCCTTTCGATTTTTGACTAATGTTGGATCTTCTCTTTTGTCACAGTTTTTGTGCTTGGAAGCACAAAAACTCGCCAAAAACTCTCCAGCCGCTAGCCACTACACCAACAGGGGGTAGGATCACAGGGTCCTCTTGCCGCTACTTCCTCCCGGTCAGGTCCGCCCAGCTGAGTGGTAAGCTGCGCAGGTTCTTGTATTTCTTGTATTTCCTTGGTTCGTTCAATCGTAGTCATTTTTCTTTTCTTTCCCACAGTACCTCCCGCTCGACGCTCAGACCTCTCCTTCGGCGTCTTGTCGTTGTATCCCAGCGATTGATTCCTTCAATAAAACATCTTAAAACTTGTGCCTGGCCTCCCGCTCGTATCCGCATGTGGGCAAAACAATTGAAGACCATGACAGTTATAAGCTTTGTCAAAAAGGAAAGATTTAAGATTAATCTTAAAAGTAGACAGGGTGTCTGCCTCACGGACCAAAACTGGGAGTTGGTTCCACAGGAGAGGAGCCTGATAGCTAAAGGATCTGCCTCCCATTCTACTTTTAGAGACTCTAGGAACCACCAGCAGACCTGCAGTCTGAGAGCGAAGTGCTCTGTTAGGAACATATGGGGTAATCAGAGCTCTGATATATGATGGAGCTTGATTATTAAAGGCTTTATACGTTAGAAGGAGAATTTTAAATTATATTCTTGATTTAACAGGAAGCCAATGAAGGGAAGCTAAAATTGGAGAAATATGATCTCTCTGGTTGATTTTCATCAGAACTCTTGCTGCAGCATTTTGGATCAGCTGAAGACTTTGAACTGCATATTGTGGACTTCCTAATAGTAAAGAATTACAATAGTCCAGCCTTGAAGTAACAAATGCATGGACTAGTTTTTCCAGCATCGCTCCTGGACAGAATGTTTCTAATTTTGCCGATATTCCGGAGGTGAAAAAAGGAAACTCTGGAAACCTGTTTAATATGGGATTTAAATGACATGTCTTGGTCAAAAATAACATCAAGATTTTTTACTTTATTACTAGAGGCCAATTTAATGCCAACCAGATTAAGTGATTGGTTAAGAAGTTTATTTTTTGAGTACTCTGGTCCAAAAATTACAACTTCTGTCTTGTCAGAATTTAAGTGCAGGAAATTTAAAGTCATCCAGCTTTTGATGTCATCAAGACATGACTGCAGTCCAAGTAATTGATTGGATTCATCAGGATTTATGGATAAATATAGCTGAGTATCATCAGCATAACAGTGGAAATTAATCCCATGCTGTCTGATAATTTTGCCAATCGTAAGCATATATATATATAGTAAAGAGAATTGGTCCATTATATATGAATGTTACAAGACGTTAAAAGACAATTAATTTCATGGCCATTACTAGGATGTTTGAGTTGACTTCCAAACATTTGTTGTTATCAAAGTTGATAGAGCTGCTGCTGTTAATGGTATATGTTCTCTGATTTTGCATTTCCATGAATCAAGATTTCAAGACTTCTGACTGAAACATTTCCAAAGATGGAAGGTCTTTCTGGAGGATGGCTGTTGCACAAAGCCTTAGGTTTGAGATGTTGTTACTTGGCAAGTTTTGGTTATCCAGTATATAGTCTCATGATTAATGTTAGTACACATGTGATGTACTGTATTATACTACAATGATTAGTAGTGGTTGCAGAGGATGTTGAATACATTTCTAATTGCTACAAAAGGATTTTAGTGGCTATGTTTTGTTTTTTTTTCTAAATAGGAGGCAGTGGTCGAAGAAAGCTCACAGTAATACCACCAGAAACTGAGGGCTATTCTGTCAGAGCGTTGAAAGCTGTTTCAGGAGGGGGGAAAGCAACTATTTACATAGTACCTCTTCAGGAGACTCTAGACACCTGTGCACTGCCTTCTGACTGTGAACATTTTTCAAAGATGCCAAAGAAGACTTGTTACCAGTGTCATGAAGTGATGCCTCTGCATGTCCTTGCATTACATATCAAGACATGCACAGGAAAGGGGGATTCTGATGGAAGCGTGGATAAGGTGAGGGTCTTTTTTTCTTTTGTATGTTGGAAGCAATATTGCAAAATCTAATGGTTGCGCTTTTGTTTTTTTGCAGGACTCTTACTCATGCATTGCAGAGAAAAAGGCAAAGGCAAGCCAAACAAATTACTTTATTTCAAAAGTGCAAGTTTTTGCACAAACTAAATTAATCTGTTTCTCTAATTTTTACAATTTTCATTAAAACGTTCAGGTGGTTTGCCCAATTTGCAATGAAGAATTTCCTGAAGAAGAAATCACACTTCATGCTAGCCAGTGTGGAGATAGGTGACGTGTAATTTACTTTGTGTTTATTAGAATTTTCTCCATATACATGTTTTATCTATTTTTTATATTGTGTTTTTTATGAACAGCTTTGATACTACGGCTTCTACAAAAGACAATGGTGCGTGTCCATCTCCTGAAACTCCCTCATGCAAACCAAGAAGGTATGTATTTAATATCTATAGTCAATATTTTCATGCCTATTGATCGTGAAATGTTCACCAACATTAACAGTTACCATTTACAGTTCCCTCCATGAAATTAAATGTTTTAAATGCACACATTATAATTTTCACTGAAGGGCTTTGTTTCAAGGGATGACAGTCGTGCAGCAGTTAGGGAGATTTTCTTGCCGACAGGGTGCTGGTTTGAAACCCCCCCCCCGTTTGTCTTAGTCGTGTGCTGCTCACGGACACTTTGCCCACTTTCCCTGGTGGTGCCCATTATCTGGAAGCCATGTTTCTGTCAGTCTGCCCTAGGTCTGCTGTGGTTAAAATGTAGCTTGTCAGAGAGTGATTGTGCAGTGTGAAGTGCTTTATCAATTTATGCTATATAAGGCGCTATTCACATATCATACTTACTGTTTACCATTTCTTCATAAATTAAGTGTGATAAACGAAGGCTGTTTACATTGCTGGTATTTAAGAATATGTAACTTTTTAACTAATACATTTCTATCTGCTTTATTAAGCACGGAAGATGTATTACACTTCCTCGAATAACAGGTTGACACTACAAAGGAGTTCAGACTGTGTGTGGCCAGAGAAGACCTTCCAGACAGGGGCATTCTCCAGTGGCAGAGGAAAAAAACTGCATTCCCTACAAGTGTCCTCAAGGTGGCCTATATTGGAGAGGCAGGTATAGATACAGGAGCACTAAGGAAAGAGTTTCTAACAGGTTACATTGTCACGGGTGTATATCTATAGCAGTTGTTTACCCCAAAATGATTAAGAGATTTTGTGCTGAAAGATATGATTTCAGGCATTGAGGAAAGATTCTTTGAAGGTCCTGAAAGGCAGTGTAAAAATCCCAAGTTCTCACTTACGGACCTTGACAGTGAAAACTTCAGGTAGGTCACATGTAGTGACATTTACTCTTATTTATACTGTCTGCTTTTTGTCACGATTTGTTGAGGAGAACCCAAACACACACACAAGGAGCTAGTTCTTCTGCAAATTTATTGAAGTGAGATGATGTGACAGGAGGAGACCAGAGTCATTTATCGGGCTGGAGCAGGTGAATACTGAGTGCGGGGCCAGGAGGACTAGAGGAAGCTGGAGGTGCAGATAGGAGCAGGAGCTGGAGGATCGGAGAAAATTCTTAAGATGCAAGGGCTGCTGTCGATCCAGAGATGCAGAGCGAGACAGTTCTTGGAAAAGCAGGGCTGCTGGAGTACAGGGAGTAGCAGGAGGCAACAAAGCAGAGAGCAAACTTGGAACATTGGGGCAGCAGGAAATCCAGCAGCTAGTAGAGGCCTTACTTGAAGCACAGTGGTAGCAGGAGATCCAGCGACCAAACAGGGACTAAACAAGGCTGACATATGTCGAGTCTGATGACGAACCGGTGGGGAAGAAATGACTGAGGGAGGCTTTTGTAGGGAGGCTGGCAGGTGGAGTGAGTTCTGACTAATTAATGCCTAACAGGTGGGCCTGATTGTTGAGGGGAGTTTAGTGATGAAATGCTGTCAGTAGTAGATATGAATAAAGATATAGAAAGTTTATGCAAAGATGTTAGTGCTTCAAGTTTAGCCATTCCTAAAGCTAAACCCAAGAAGTTAAATAAAATAGTGCCTTGATGGTCTAATGAATGCAAAAAAGCAATTAAAGATAGGAACAAAGCGTTCAGAGTTTTGAAAAGAACAAATAATTTCCAAAACCTAATTAATTTTAAGAAATCTCAAGCAGTTGCAATAATGCTCTGAGAAAGTTAGTTAAGTCTTCACCGGGGGGGATGGGATTTGTTATGCTATATTGGAAAACTTAACTGACAACGGAAAGGAGGTGTTATTGTCTCTATATAATAAGGTATGGACAGAGGGAATTATTCCAAGAGCATGGAAAGAATCTATAGTTATCCCTATTAAAAAACCTGGGAAAGATCCAAAAAATCCTAACAACTACAGGCCATGATATACTGCAAGCTGCAAATAATCTAATAAAGTCAGGAATTAATATAACTCTGGTATGGGTACCAGCTCATATGGGACTAATAGGAAATGAGTTAGCAGGTAAAAGTGCTAAGCAAGCAGCTAGACATTCTAATATAGATGTTGAAGTGAACTACAGCAAAGCAGAAATTAAACGTATGGTCAAAAACATAGTTAAGGGTAAATGGCAAACATTATGGGACGATGGGCAGACTGGAAGACAGAATAAAGTGGGAAAGAGCAGAAATACAAACAGAAGTTAAATTAGTTTTTTTACAGAACTGTTGGAGAAATCATTGCTGTTAGCCTTGCCCAAGGTGGCCCAGCTCCAGCGCTTTTTAAAGACTGGTGCTACAACTTTTTCTGCAGTGGAGAAGTGGACTTAGGCTCTCTGAATAAAGAGGATGTAACAGATTTGGACTCTGCCCTACTAATCAGCAGGGTAAGACTGTTATAGTGAGACATACAGTTCATCTCAAAAGTATTCAACCCACAGATTCAGAGAATATTTATATTACTATTAGGTTGAAAATGCAGCAGATGCAGAGTCTTTAATGTTGTTGGCGGAGGACTTTGTAAACTGTGGATACACCACCCAGATCAAGATGGACAACAAAGAACTGATAATTCGGTAAGAAAAGTATTCAATTTTGTTTGAAAAACTTTATAATTTCAGTTAATTTAGAACTTTTTCCTCCCACAGTGCTATTATTTTGCATTCCACCACGAGACTAATTCCAATGCTGCAACAACTCAGGAAGGGCCTGAAACTCTATGGTCTGGTCAACCAGATGAATGTAAATGCTGAGGCTTGTCGACCCCCGTTTGTTCCGGGGACAATCACCAAAGTAACTTTTATTTTAAATAACTTGCTTTGCTCATCCCAATTATATCTGTGGTGCGTTTTGTATTGTGTGTTTTTTTATAGATTGCATGTCTTACAAAACTTTTGCAAATATACATTTTCTCATTAGCCAGATGCTGACTTCATCATGATGAATTGCCAGCCACAATACAGTGAAAAGGGGACATCCAAAGAAAGAGCTGAGAGGAATATTATAAACTTCCTGCAAGATTTCTTGGAGGAGCTTGAGATATCAGGTACCATACTCAATAATAAATTTATAAAGTATTTGTTAAATTATTTGCTGTTATAGTGAGTTAAATGCAGAGAAGTCATTAGATTTATTTCTTTTAGATATAAGCATTGAATTGCTTTTAATAAATTGTTTTCAAAATGCATTTTGTTCATAGAAAGGGACACGGCAGGTGCGTCAGGTGAAGTGTCAGAATGTCTTGCAGTCCAGCATGTGCTTCAGTGGATGACAGGGCAAGCCCTCACTCCCATTCTTCCAAGTGAAAAGCAAGATTTTAAGATAACATTCAGGTTTGACCACGAGTGCAGGGAGCGTTTAGGGGATCACTCCATTTGCTATCCAGTAGTGAGTGCATGTACGTGTACTGTCACATTTCCAGTACGACATTTGAAAACTTACTCTGAGTTTCAAAGGATCATGACAGAAGCTGTTCAGCATGGTGGTGGATTCCATAGAGTTTAACATTTATATATCTTTTTAAAGGCAGTTAACACTGGGGGAACTAATCAACCCACCCAGCTGATTTAGCCCATTTCATAAGTTAAAATAAATATAAAGTTAAAATAAAATTAACTTGATGGAAGTTTAATTGCAATGAAAATAGAAATACTGAAGAAAACACATCACATAGAAGTTTCAAAATTATTTGCAGTCCAGTTTATTTCTTAGCAACTTATCAATTTTTCTGTCTCTCAGGAAACAAAGCTTAAAATAACATTAAAATGCGTAAATTTCTGTGTGGAGAACCTGTTTGATGTTCTGAACTGATGAAACTGGCAGGTGTTATTTAAACTGTCCAGATTTATGTAAAAAGTCTAATACTCAAATGTTGATGTTTTGACACCATGTTTTGTATTCAATGTACAAGTCTCAGCCATGTTCTTCAGAAGGATCTAGAGGATTGATGGTTCTCTGAAGTTCTGCAAGGGTGTCTTCATCCAATGGGCACTCAACCTCAGGAACCACAACTGCACTGTTGTCTTCTTGGAGCACAGCACTCTCCCAGTCAATTCCTGGGTCCCGAAGGTCCTTCAAGCCCAGACACAGGAGAAGTGATCAACATAAGTTGACCGGGGAGCGTGCCTGTCCCGACGGAACTTTTTTTGCGGGATACATCTTGGACCCGTGGCAGAAATGGTCCACGGTGTGCCTCTCAATTCTTTCTGTTGAGGACGTCGAAGATGTCTACTTATTCGGATTTATGATACTTGGATTCCTCATTTTTGGCTTTGGAGGATATTTAATGTATCAACACCTTCAAAAGCTGCTGGCGGTAAATATGGCCCTGATGAGACTGCCAGTGGCAGTCGACGCGATCACGAGGTCGTTGAATGAACAAAACGGACGGCTTGATAAGCTGACCGCGGTTGTGGTACAGAGGTGAGATGGGATAAAACCTGGAAGTGTGAACGTTACTAGCCCATCGATTGGATTATTGGAATATTGGATCCTGGAGCCAGCGGCGAAAAGACTCTAAGGCTGACAGAAAAGTTGGTGTCAGCTTGTTCTCATAACAAATTCTGTTTTCTTCAAATCGGACTCCCCGCTATCAAATTCTCCCTGGTTGTTATGGCGACATCGCACAAATTCCCTGCTACCCCACATTCCTGCGGACATCTGTGGAGGAGTCAAGCCGGAGCGGCAGAGTGATAAGACTTTCCACCAAGGACACTTGCCTGCCGGAGGACGGCCTTCATGGACATACAGATTTCCACACAACATGCACCCAGACACACATATGCTCACAAATACAGATGACTTACCCGACCAGAACTCAAATGTTTACCTTCTGCATATATGTGTCTCGTCATTGATTGTGCTTTTTGTGCAAATGAGGTTTTTTTGTCGGATGCTTCACATTTTGTGTGGAAACACAAATTGTGCAGCACCTGTCTTTTTTCTCTCCTCCACTCGCCCAGTGTAAATCTTTTTTCAACAGATCTCAAGGCAGCGCCTAGGGACCCCGTGTAAAGCGGGGTCTGGGGCAGTTTGGGGAACGCACCTCACGGCTAGCGCTCATGTAGCAGCGGCCGACTGTGTGTGTTCCTGGCAACGCAAGGCCTCAGTCAATCGTTCCCCCAAAATGTTTGTTAAGTGTATGTGATGGACGGTTGTACTGGAACTGAAATTTCGATTGTAATGCAAATTGCAGTTGACTAATAAAATTGATTGATTGAATTGATTGATTGATAAGTGAACTTTTTGAATTTATTTTTAGCGTCTATTTGTGTATTGTTTAAATAAATGCACCAACAGAACCTACTGTGATGTTTCTTAGTCATTTCTGAGGTTTTGATGTGACGGTTTCGATTTGTTACATTCTTACATCCAGTGTCCGAAATTAACTTCCTGATTCACCGGCAAAGTTGGCCGGTAGATGTAAAAATCAACTGGCCAGGCATATTTTTTACCGGCCAAAATATTAATCCTCACCAGACCTCTCAATTTTTACCAAAAATTAAGAGTGAGATTATGTAAATTTTGGGGGGCGTGGCTGACTGGACCCTGGAAGAGAAATCTTTGTTTCCTACCTTTGTTAGGAAAATATTAAGTTTATTATAAAAGGCAAAATATGAATTATCAGATTCACGTCCAGGCAATAAAAACACTACAGGTTATCATTATTCTATCCATGTTGGGCTCATTTTTTTTTTATATCATTACGATTATTGAAATTACTAGCGTTCACCTCAATTCTCTCCCCCTCATCTAGATCTTGGAGGTGCCCCAATGTCCACAGCTGTTCAGGGCTTAGTCCGTCTTCTGTCCGTAGAGGATGGTTATTCCATCCTTCCGTAAAGGTTTCAAGGTCTACCTTCAGTCGTGGGACAAAAATGTAGTGTACACCAAATAGCTGAAGAACATCAGAAGTGTCAAGTACACCATCCTCCTCGAGAGAATTTAGAGTATGATAGTACTTGTTGGTAACTGCAACCCAGACATCTCTCCACAGTCGTTCAATTCTGTAATTAATCATATAATGAAAATATTTATGTAGCTTTGCATTCACAACTGTAAAGTCAGTTGACTTTTAGAAGAAAAAAAAAAACAGAAGTCTGACCTCTGATTATGAACACTCTTCCCAGAGATGAAGCTTGCTCTTCCTGTTCCCTGTTTGGTAAACATAAAACGTGCAATGTCCACGTTCTCAACACCCTGATCTGCTCGAACTCTATAATGAAAATTACATTTTAGGCTATTTAGTTAGATTTATTGCATCTTGACAATATGAACTGCAATATCAAAGTACATAAATCTGGAAAAAATACCTTGATGGTAACCCATAAAGCTGGGTTGCTCTTTGAAAGAATGAAAATGCTGTTTTTGCTCTGTTGTCTGTTGCTGCATCCAAATACAAAATCTGCAAGAGAACAATATCACAAATTATGATAATTTTTAAACCAATTATCTTGTAAATAATTTTACATCTTGCCTTGTAGTTTAGCCTTGTTTTTTACTAAATGAAATTGTTTTAGCTGATAAAAAAAAATACTACGTAAGAGCTGTACAGTAATTCGATGGTTAGGTTGCTGCCTTTCAAAAATTCCCGTTGCTTATTTCATGTCAGTATCCACAGATATAAAGAAAGCAAAAATGCTATATTTTTTTTAAGCTCAGTTTTGTGTGTGTATATATCCATTTCATTAAAAATGAGGGGGAAAAATAGAACGCTGGAGATTGGCACCAGCAACCCCTGTGACCTCATGCTGGATTAAGCGGGTCAGAAAATGGATGGATGGGAAAAATAGTCTATACCAATCTTTTGTCATTATGATTTACACTGCTTATTTTGAGCATATGAATTGACCATTAATATTATTGCCAGTATGCAGGACATGGTTTACAGCGCTGCGATCAAAGTATTCATTGTAATGCAACAGCTGTTACCCAGTAATAGTTACTGAGTTATATATCAATTAAACACACAGCTTTTGAAAAGGCATTTCTTCAAAACAAAACTGTAATATGATTGATAAGTTAATGGGCTTCTTTACATAGATAACTTTTAATACGTTGGTATTTCAATCTAATCTAGATTGTCTTGTGATATCACTATGATCAGACTGGACTGCTTTATTAAATCAAATCTGTTATTGTATTGTGTTTGTATTGATATATTGTGTATATTAAGAAATTATTTTTTTCCCGCCTTGAGATGACATTTGTTGTGAACTGATTCACTTAAGTTTAGTTAAATCCTTCTGTCATGATTTGTCTTGGATGAACCCGGACACAGCTCACACACACACACAGAGCTAGTTTCCAAAGTTTATTGCAGAGCAGGTAGTGGATGGTGAAGCCAGAGTCAGTTACCAGACGGAGGTTGCAGGGGTGCAGGATACTGGCAGACGAGAACAGACCGGAGCAGACAGGAACGGAACCAGGAGACGAGCAGGGACGAGACAGGCATGGTGTTCTGGAGACTGCAAACGAACCGGTCACGAGGACAAACTGAAGGTGAGTCTTATAGTGGCGAGAGCAGGTGGAGCGAGTCCGTGGCTGATTGCAGTCCAGACAGGTGTTTCCAATCAGGCTGCACTGAGGAAAGGAGCCAGGAAGTGTTCTGAATGCAGCCTTCAGGCTGCATCATGACAGTACCCCCCCCTCAAGGTCGGCTTCCAGACGACCAATAAGCTCCTCGACTGGGCGGGAGGAGGGGGGTATCCGGACGGCGGGCAAAAACAAAACAAAAAAAAAGGTCTGGAACCATATGGACGCAGGAACCTCACGGGCGCAGAAACTCAGGTGCGCAGGACCCCTTGTCGGCGCAGGAACCAAGCGGACGCGGGGAAGGCGTCGGAACCAATGAGCGCAGGATCCTCTGAACGCGCAGAAACCTTGAGAGCGCCGGAACCTTTGAGAGCGCCGGAACCAGAGGCGAACGTCGCAACACAGCGACCCAGGCGAGACGAATCCAGAGGCGAGGCGTCGCATCACAGCGACCCAGGCGAGACGAACCAGAGACGAGGCGTCGCATCACAGCGACCCAGGCGAGACGAACCAAGAGGCGGGGCATCGTGCACTACGATCCCGCGAGACGAACCAGAGGCGTGGCGTCGCATCACAGCGACCCAGGCGAGACGAACCAGAGGCGAGGCGTCGCATCACAGCGACCCAGGCGAGACGAACCAGGAGGCGGGGCATCGTGGACTACGATCCCGGCGAGACGAACCAGAAGCGAAGGCACCCACGGAGATCTGGGGCTGAAGTGAAGGCGAATCCAGAATTCTGCCAGCACCTGCACCAAGCTCTGTGTGTGACCGGGTTCATCCTTTGACCGGTTCGTTCTGTCATGATTTGTCTTGGATGAACCCGGACACAGCTCACACACACACACAGAGCTAGTTTCCAAAGTTTATTGCAGAGCAGGTAGTGGATGGTGAAGCCAGAGTCAGTTACCAGACGGAGGTTGCAGGGGTGCAGGATACTGGCAGACGAGAACAGACCGGAGCAGACAGGAACGGAACCAGGAGACGAGCAGGGACGAGACAGGCATGGTGTTCTGGAGACTGCAAACGAACCGGTCACGAGGAC
Source organism: Fundulus heteroclitus (assembly GCF_011125445.2). Taxonomy (NCBI): domain Eukaryota; kingdom Metazoa; phylum Chordata; class Actinopteri; order Cyprinodontiformes; family Fundulidae; genus Fundulus; species Fundulus heteroclitus. Next base: position 521,522 of record NW_023397263.1, read on the forward strand.
AAACTGAAGGTGAGTCTTATAGTGGCGAGAGCAGGTGGAGCGAGTCCGTGGCTGATTGCAGTCCAGACAGGTGTTTCCAATCAGGCTGCACTGAGGAAAGGAGCCAGGAAGTGTTCTGAATGCAGCCTTCAGGCTGCATCATGACACCTTCACTTTTGGTTTACTTAAAAAATGACAATCTCCTCATGTAGATTCCTACATTTTTGTTTTAGCATGATACATTACCTAATTAATTTGTGGTTAGTGTCAATGTGGAGCAGAGAGAGAGGACCTTGCACAGAATAGCTTCTTCGCATAATGCACCCAAGTCCGGTCATACGTGAGAAGATGCCTGCTGCATCAACTCTGTGCATAGAAGCCATCATCCTACACCACTGAACACGGTGACCCATGGAGACCAAATGTCCTTGAACCATGCGGTAGCCAGCATTTGGCATCTGATGTTTGATAGATGAAATCACTTGGTCAAGCTCCTGATCAGTCATTGTACTGTATGATCCTCTCACAGTCAAGTTAAATTCTTGCATCCTGCGATAAATGGTCCTCCTTGAAACTCCAAGGCATTTAGCAATGCATTCAACTGGTAGGTGGGTGTCTAACAGTCTCTCCAGTGTTTCTTTATCCAGTACAATTCTTGGACGAGAGGAACCTGGACTTAATTCTGTTTCATAATCCACTCGTCTCATTGCATTTGCATTCATTTCCAGCTGAACTAGATCATAAAGATGTTGGATGGCTTCTAAAATATCTGACACCCCGCCAATTTGCTCAGAGAAAGAGCCAAACATGATTAACTCATGACGAGTGAGAAACTGTAAATAATCTAAATTGAGTGGCTGCTGGTTTAATGCAGACTGCAGTCTTGTGAGAAGTCCCTCCATGAGCTGATGTCTTAGTGTATCCTGGTGGTCAGAGAAAGAACTGATATTAGCAAATGGACTTTTGATATAGCAGAATGAATTGAATTTGAATAGCATGAAACAAGTCCAGAAACTGATAACAGCCACAGGAGGAAAATCAGATCTATCAAAGCTATAAAAAAAATATTTTGAACGTACGTACATGTGACTGTGATGTAGACGACATTGTTGAACTGCAGTGAGTTGCCTATCCAAGGTACAATGGTTGAGTGTTATAAAGCATTAACCATAGTGGCTTGAGAAATTAATACTAATGCAAAATGGCAAGCATATGGATACAGTTAAAATTGTAAGGGTATAAAATCAAAGAATAAATTTCTTTATTCTGCCTTATATCAAGTTTTGCTAAACCTTACCTTTTTTATTTTTAAAACTTCCGCTCAGGGACACTGCCAATCCTCCTCTCGGACAGTTTTTTTCATTTAACCGGATGTAGTATCTGAAACGAAGGCTTGAGAATTAATACTAATGCAAAATGGCAAGCATATGAATACAGTTAAAATTGTAAGGGTATACAATCAAAGAATACATTTCTTTATTCTGCCTTATATCAAGTTTAGCTAAACCTTACCTTTTTTATTTTTAAAACTTCCGCTCAGGGATGCTGCCAATCCTCCTCTCGGACAGTTTTTTCATTTAACCGGATGTAGTATCTGAAACGAATGCTTTGATTGGATGAAAAAAAGCTGAGCGTGATTGGCTGGTGGTGTGGTTCATTTACATATATTTATGAAGTCGTGAGCGCAGAGATAGTTGAGCAAGCGGAGTCACAGCCGAGCGCGCAGCTGGTGTTGAGCGCGGAGAGAGCATGTCGAGCGCGAGCAGAGACGGAGCCGAGCACGCGCAGTGATGGAAGTGAGCGCGAGGGCAGTGGATTGAGAGGAGTTTTTCAGAGTTGAGCGCGCGCGTGTTGTCTCACTGTGCGCTCGGAGTGGTTCCTGCGCGCTCAACCAGAAGGCACAAATATCGCTCCATACAGTTGCTGTTCTTGCTGTCCAAGAATTCCGCCAAGTGGTCTGATGCATCATCCAGGTAACTGCCAGTATGCGTTGTCGAGAGGAACTGCCCTACAGTGACAGCCCGTAGTGCATAGTGGAACTCCACAGGTGTCGGGACTGAGTTCCTCTGACGTAGGCAGTCCTGAGTGAACCGGCTTGTTAGGAAAAATTTGTGCCCCTGTCTCAACAGATCTTGCTGGACCTCCAGGATCGTTGTTGTGGCCATCATCAGTCCTATCTGGACTGGTTTCCAGCTGCCCTGGGGACCGATCTTCAGGCCCTGAAAAAGATGGATCGAGTCACGGAGAAAGCTGATGGCCTTTTCATACTCTTCCATCTTAAAGTGACTGAGGGCAGTGACAACATGGCGGGACGACATGAGGTCAAACCAGTGGTCCATCTTATCCAAAAACCATGCCATTGTATGGTAGGACTCTGGTCTGCACTCCTCCTGTACCATGTACCTCAAGGCGGCACTTGTTGCTTTGCTGAACACATGCATTGCTGAACTCACCTTCATTTTTTTGAAATGGCAAGGCTCTCACCTCTGGACAAATTGGGTGCCAGCTTAAGTGCCATGCCCTCTTGGAAGGACACCAGATCCTTTAAAGGGGCAACAGAGACCTCACTGGACGCTAGCTGCTCTTTTTCCACCACATCCTGAGGTATGGTGATGATGTGACCACAGATAATGGCACTCTTCAAGTTTTTGACGAGATGAGGAACGTCAGGCATGAAATGGAGGCGCTGGTTTGGCTCAACAGGATGCTGGATCCATGGTTTGTCATAGGTCACCTCAAAGGACTTCCACATTGCTCTATTGGGGCTCCCAATGTCTGTGGTGATGTTAAGCACATGAAGCCCTACAGATGCTGCCGCTTCAACAATGCTGACTATGATGGGCCGGTAAACTGCAACATTGGTGGAATTGCCGCTGTAGTGGTAAGCCACGACTTGTTTCCACCGCATTGTAGCTCCAGCCAGCATAAACACCAGTGCATGCGTCGTTTGTCCTTGGTGGTCAGGCAGCGTGATGTTGCCAAATAGCCTCCCCGTTCCCAGATGGAGCTCCACGCCTGGAGTAATGGACATTTCATCTAAGGAAAGCACACACTCTCTCTCCATTTCACTAATGCCACCAGCCTTCAGCCTCAGCATCTCAAACACTTCCCCCAAAACTCCCGGCTCCAGCTTTACATGTTGCATCCTCCTTTGCAGCGTGCGGATGTTAGGCAGTGGAATTTGCATTTGCTGGAGGGTTTTATAACCGGTGGTGCCAGCGGTAAATCTTATTTTTATAGGTTTTTTAATTGTCTCTTTTCCTCTCTTCTTTTCCTGTCCAATGGCTGTCATTTGAGCTCTGTTAAACATTTGGGTGAACTTCTGATTAGCTAAATTGTTCCTCTTTCTTAGCGCCAAATTCATTCTTTTTTGCTGTGCTAGAGCCCTCGCTGCTCTCCTTCTCATTAACTTCTCCATTTTAAGTTGCCTTATTAGGTCCTCCACAATTGCACTATTAGACCCTGGCAGTCTGGTCCCTGGAGCACCTGGCCCTGGCAAAGTTGGTTCGTCGTTGCTGGCTCCTGACTGACTGGCCCTCGGCACACACATCCCTGGATCACCTGCCCCTGTTAAAGTAGCCTTATGGTCACTCTCTCTGTCTCTTGTCATGTCCCTTTCCTTGCCCTCAAAATCCACCTCAATTTCTCGCTCAACCTCTGTAACAATAACAAGGTAATGTTGCTGTTATATGTATTTTGCACCTACCGTTATCTTCAATAAAAGGGTACACTACACTCCTATAGAAAATAAATTAAAGCGAAAAATTACTGTAATGTGAATCAAATCATCTGCCACAATCAGAAAACAAAAAAATGTATAAACTCATCTACTGGCAATGGTTAATTTGGTAGACATTTTTAGATTATCTACATTCTGTATGCAAATCCTCAGAGAATTCCTGAAGCTGGATGTACAAATATGAATGTAATGTCTCATTAAGATTGTAGTCTATCCTTGAATTACATTAAATGGGGAATTTTGTTGCATTGTTGCTGCATATATCATACTGAAGTTTAATTTGCCGTATGTGTGGTCGGTTATACTTTGGGTTGGTGCTGGTGGCACCCTTCCAGAACGGGGTTTCCTCCTCTTCGGCTTAGGCCGATGAAGGAATATTGTTGGCACAGCATCTGGCCTCAACTTCAACTTGCCTCCTGTTTTTGTGGCAGTGAATTGGTCATCTTCAAAGTGTTCCTGAAGGTAGGCTTGCAAGATCAGTTTCCATTGCACTTCAGATATCAGCAAAGTCATAATTCTCTACACTTAGAAATATGATGCCCTTTAAAATGCTTGCAAGTGATGTCACCTCTGAACATTACTTACATGACATAGTTTTCGGCTGTTGCTGGTCCCGGTCATTTGCAGGTTTTTGCGGCTGACCATTGTCATCCATCTTTTCAGTCGATCTTTGTCCTTGGGGAAGCCATACATGCGGTAACCCTTCTCGGACCGATTGGTGCATCCAAATGCTGCACGTCCAACCATGGTATGACCACTGATCTACAAAATGTTAGTTGTAACCAATGAACCATGACACCATTGAACATCACAGAGAGCGGGTGACAACTTTTCCTCAACCACCTATGCAGGTGGTTGAGAACTCTGACTTTTGAGAATAGGTAAGAGGTCAGAGTTCATAACCAAACAAGGATCTTCCCTCCCTCTCTTTACTCAACCACTTTTAAATTTGCTCAGGGCTATTTTAAGTGTGGTAAAGTATAGTATATTTGCGACGTTATAATATGCTGTGAATGGTTTGCCCTATATATAGTGTTACCTGCTGTGTCCATTGTTGAATATATTTTCGCCCTATTTCGCTTCATCTGCTTTTTAGTGTCCAGGACACAGATGAAGAGGATGTTAGTATGCGTTGTCGAGAGGAACTGCCCTACAGTGACTGGCCATAGTGCATAGTGGAACTCCACAGGTGTGAGTCTGATGTATGCAAGAGAAAGTATTTTTCTAGGCAGTCCTGAATGAACTGGCTTGAATTAACTGTTTGTGCCCCTGTCTCAACAGATCTTGCTGGACCACCAGTATCGTTGTTGTGGCCATCACAGGTTTCGGTGGGGCCCCCCCCCCCCCCAAAAAAAAATGGTTAGGATACCTGTTCTTAACGCCTGTTTACACATTTGTTGTTCTTGTTCACACATACTGTACGTATGTTTGTTGATATTATTCATGCTTGTTCTTTGTTCATGCTTGTTCCCATTTTTTTTGTTCCACACTGTTCAATTTTATCTTATGCCAGGTACCTTTTATTATTAATGTTGTCCTTCCTTTTAGCCCTGATGCACTCTGAAGCCTGATGTATGTGGAGGATTTTTTTTTAATGTATTAATCACTTATAATATTCCTCCCTGTTTCTTCACTTTGTTCTTGTTTTTCCAGTTAGATACACACATTTACACACACACACACACACACACACACACACACACACACACACACACACACACACACATCTTGTTGTCTCACTCAGTATTTTTTATTAAACAATATTTGATTAATTTATCCAAGCTTAATGAGTTGTTATTTTTTAATATATTTGATTCTTTGTGCATGGCTAAGTATTAAAATTATCATTGTTGTGTGGCCAACTCCTGCCTCATCAGAAAAAGTGGGTGTAAATGCTGAATGGACTGTTCTTTCTCAAAAAAGTCCAATGGACAGGAGTACAGGCTAGTCCAACAACGGGTCCAATGGGAGTGTTGCCTGTCACTGTTCTCTATCACTCTCTCTGCATCTAACCTTACTCTTACTCTGTGCATAAACCCAGAGACATAGAGAAAAATCTTAATAGCTCTGCACTTACCAATAGATCCAAACATATAAGCATAATGCTTTTGATAATATGTGAATGGCTTAATCTTAAAATTATATTCTTAGTCTTAACATGATCATATTTCACGTTGTGGTCTGGGGGTGACCACTTATCAGAAGTGAGCTAGCTCCTAGGCGAATGCTGAATGGACCACGGCAGACCTAACGCTACCACAAAGGTGAGCTAATGGCTGAATCGGAATTTATAAGCAAAATCACGGTAATCAATAATACAGCCCAGTCGCGATAAAATGAAAATCATGAGACATCTGTCATCACATGAATGATATGGAAAAGAAAACTTAAGTTAGAGCCGTTCTAGCCTGTACTGCTGTCCATACAAACATGAACATAAGCTTTTCCTTCCAAAAATGTAAAACGTATCTAAGTAATATACAGCTTTTCGTTGTCACCCTGCCTCTCAAAATGGAAAACTGACATTAACAAATATGTAATCATGCAATAACAGCTAAAAAAGTAGTAGGGTGTATGTTTATATATATATTTACCGTTAAATAACGCAATCGCTGCTGTCTGTCCCATAGAAGAGCATGTAAGCCAGCGTATGGTTTGGAACTATAGCGGTTTACACAAACCACGTGACTGCCCTGGCAGTAACATCAAAGAGTGTCGCAACTCTTTCTCTCTTTGGCTCTGAGCGGCACCAGCCAATAAGCACACGAGAGAGAGAGATAAGCCCCATTTGGCTATATTTTAATACCGTAAATGAAATCAAGCTGTATGTTTTGTAAAAAGCCGGGTAAATTCAGTGGAAACACAACAAATTTATCTAAGCACGTGAAAAACCATGAGCAAGAAAACATCGAGCGACAGAGGAATCTTCTCTCGTTGCCTCGACAGACCAGACCCACAGACTGACGTCACTGACTGAGGCGTTTCAGTCCTCCAGAGGACATCCAGGTAGATAAGAGTGGTCATCTTCAGCAGCAGTAGATATTATCTATCATATGTTACTGGAGCCCACACAGAAAATGTAATTCAGACCTTGAAAGAACCCAGTACATATATCCTATTAAAAAGTGTTATTTAAGATAAGGTAACATTAGCTAATCCTTTATTTATCCCACAACGGGGAAATTTATAGGATTAAAGCAACAGGCAGGTGTACACAATACAGACAAAATTACTTAAGGATTGAAAGATATAAGAGGTGGATTAGGAAAAAAACACTAAACATAACATTATTATTATTATTATTATTTAATTGTAATAAAAAAAAAAATCACAAAACCCGAAAGGTCAACAGTTTCATTATACATCCAGCTTAAATGTTAAAAGTATCGGTATCGGATCGATATCGGCGATACTGCCCCTGTATTTACTTGGTATTGGATCGATTAAAAATTGCCGGTATCGGACACCTCTAGATGAAACTACATGGCTACACTTTGATGCAACTGTCTGTACTTTCTACTGCTTTAAAGTTTTAAATTGAACCAAGAATGAAAGTATTATAAATAGAAGAAAACACTGCAGGCTCTTTCAGTCTCTGACCTGCTTTAGACTTTGTTTATTCATCAGGAATAATAAAAACATCTTTTCCCACTAAATGTGTTGCCTCTGTTTCTGTCCTTTTAAAATGGAGGATTCCTTTTAGCGCTGCATGTCAGTGTTGGTTGGTTGAAAGACGTCTGCATTAGAAAACCATGGATGCATTTCCAGAGAAACCACTAGAACATGAATCATCTTGCCTGTATATGATTCAGGAGGCTGGTAGCGCTCTTCCAAGGGCCTCTTGAGGATCTTGCGGCTGAGTAGGTCCATCGCCTCCCTCTCAGCGCTGCTGTAGATCCTCAGCTCACAGCTTCCTCTCACAGCTTCCTCCATGCGGTCCTGGTTCCAGCGCATCAGGACCCTCCAGGAGGTAGGCCTGGAAGTGGGTGTCGCTGGCACTGAACCAAGATGACTTTTACTCTCTGCATTTACAACAACAAAAACATTAAAGATAAAATCAGCCACTTGAGATGAACCGATTTAGATGGAGGTGGAAGGACTACAAGGAGGTGGAGCCACAAGCACAGTGGTAGCAGCAGAGGTCCACACCACCCTTCTTCAGTGTGCCTGTCTTCAGGTACAGAGAGAAGCCCTCTGGGTCTTGAATACAGGTGATGTGTCTCTGCTGGTCCTGCTGAATGCGCTTGTGGTCCACCATGGGCACTCCCAGAGTGTCCCTCCCCTTCTCACTGTCCATCTCATCGACCAGGGCCTTGATCCTCCTGGCGGTCTCCTCTGCTCCCCTCGTCCTCTTGCGCATTGCAGAGCCAACTCCCTCCTGGTGATCATCTGGTCCAGGGCCTTCTCAGACACTGGACCAACTCCCTGGGCCTGAAGCTGCCCCTGTTTGGCCACTCCAAGAGCAGCAACATCAGCCGGATCCAGCTCAAAGATGCACCTGGACAGAGTTCATGTTCTGTTTCAGACTTAGACTTTAGACAAAGAACAACTTGTATTTAGTTGTAGTTGTTTTAGTTATACCCTTACTTTAGTCAACAAAAATGCTAGTTTTGCCAATTCAGTCTAATATTGACTAATTTAATCTAATCAACCTAACATTTATTCGTTACATCCATTGACTTTAATGAAATTCTCTCCTACATGGAGTTTTGCACACATATAAATAGCGCAGACATGTTCCTTTGGCAGCAATTTGAAATGAAGATGAAAATGTTTAGTTAATAAATATACAAACAAGATGAAGACTTCACCTGGAGAGTCGAGCCATGAATATTCCGTAGAGCTGATGAGGTTCGGTGATCACTCCTGCTGCAAAACGCCACATGAAGTGCCAGATGTCCAGGCGCACCTGAAGCTCCTTCCACTCAGCGAACATGGCCCTGACCTGTGACTGTCCATGTGGGCTGCAGCAGTCCTGGTCCACATACATTATGGCAGGAGGTGCCACTCCTGCCTCCCTGTAGCGCCTCATAAGACCTGCCGCCATGGGCCACAGTCCATGGCCCTCTGCTGCTGTCAGGACTGACACCCGAACCTGGCCGTGCTCGTTGCCAATGTTGGTGCACCACCCAGCAGTGTTGGCAGCTGCACCGGCCAGAAAAAAAAAAGAAAGAAAAAAAGAACAACAGACAGTAAAATAAACACACACGCATACATACACACACACACACACACACACACACACACACACACACACATACATACACATATATATATATATATATATATATATATATATATATATATATATATATATATATATATATATATATATATATATATATATATGTGTGTATATATGTTCTTTAGTAATATTTATTTTATATCTTCTGTAAATAGTTGTTGTAGTAAATTTTAAAATCTAATGTAAATAGTTAAAATGTTTTTGATAGTTTATTGTAAATACTTCTTTCTCTAAAAATAAATTAATGTTGTCACTGAGAAGTTGTTCTAAGTTTACTTAAATTGTAAAGAAGTGATGAAACAGTATATATATATATATATATATATATATATATATATATATATATATATATATATATATATAAATAAATTATTCTGGGGTCCGTTCTTCGTACGTCGCTAACTCAGTTAGCAGGATTTCATTGTTGACGATTTGGCATGATCTTGGATCGTTTGATTCTTCGAAAGACATCCTGCACTTGTTGTCATAGCAACATGTGTGCCAGCTTAAGCCTGCTCGAGAGCAGGCTTATTTCATGTAAACAAGATTAGATCACGGCTGTATAAGCGGAGGAGATAGGGAAGTCTGCCGTAGCCATGTCCATTTTTACGACAGCAACCTGTTGCGGAAGGTGCAAGAATAATTTGCAGAGTTTTTCGAATTAATCGCGTATTGCGCAATAGACAGGATCCTTTAGCGCAGCGCAACAGTGTAATTGTAGAGAGATTTTTCTTGGTGGCTGTTATAAACAGACAAACACATCATGTAACAGTGGCTTTTAAAGAGGAAAAAGTGATGTTGGAGCCATAAATCTAAAATATTTAAGTTATTTGTATGATAGTTTGCTTTTTATTTTTATCATATTCAGTAAGAAGATTTGTTCGGGCCATTTTATTGTGAAGTTTAGTTTACTTTGAAAGGCTTGCTTCCTGTCGAGCCGTATATTGTATTAGAAAAAACTATGGATGGATTATCTAGCCACGGAGCAATACAGTTTTACCGTGTAAACTGTGGATGATTTGGAAAAGGAAGATTTACATTTTTTATAGATAAAGTTTGCACATGTCCTTTACTTCCCGTCTCTAAGGAATGACACTGAAATTTGGATCTCTTGACATAACAAGTGCCTTTTTAAAATAAAGTGTAATAATTAAAGGCTATCATTTTGCAGAATATTCTTGTATTTCACTTTTACTTGTCCCCATGTTCTAGTGGGTCCCGTGGAGGCTCTGATATAAAAGAACAAATAATATCAAATTATTAAAATGCAAAAATTCATACTGTAGAAAGTGATAGAAACATCTACCATGGACAGTATTTACGCATTAATTTGTCTGCTGCTTTTTGCCGGCCCTCTCTCCTGGCTTTAACAGATTTTGAGGTGTTTTAATTAATGACTCAAATTCGGCATAACCTTCCAAGCTCTTGTTCTGCTTGGGAGAAAAACTGTGGGCGTTCTTTGTTCATGCTGAACAGCCAATAGCAGCGCTGCTGATCAATGTTACTACTATCGATACATTTCCCCTTTTAAACAAACGCACGAACGCGCAGTTGTCTCAGATAACTCAATCCAGTGATACTAATCGTAAACAACAGGTGTGTTTGAAGAACCCAGTTAGCCGGATCATGATTAGCCGGATGAAATCATCTTGGATGTGTCATTTGATCTCGGATGTTTTAAGCAACGTACGAATAACGGACCCCTGGCCTTTACCTCAGGCAGCCGTGACAGGACGTCCCTGGCGTACACAGCCAGAAGCCACTTGGGTTTAGGGAGGGGCAGGGGAACAGAGAACACTGGCGGTTCGACCAGACAAGAGTCACTGAAGGATTCACATGCAGCAAAGTACTCCAAGTGTGCGCCGGGTCCATGCTGCACTGTGCTCTTCTTGCAGTTCTCTCCCGCATCAAAATGACCACTCGGTAGTCACATGAGTACCTACGGTGCAGACATGAAAATAGCTCTGCTTAGTGTTTATTAAAGTGATGTGGGACATTTTCCACCATTTAGTTTAGCACAGCACAAGCATATTATAGTACATTTATGTTATCATTAATGTGTCAACTCTGTGGCCATGTCATACCACCCATCTATGTCCAGCACTTTGCGCACAGTGCTGTACAGGCCAGCTGCTGTCAGCCTGTGGCTATTGCAAGCTGGCTGGACACAGATGAGTGAAATGGACCACATCTTCAGAGGCATCCAGACGAACAAAGGGCGGCAGAAGAAGAGGTCAGAAGACGCAGGAGGCTGGCTGAAGGTGGTTGGAGGCTGGGGAGGGTACCACCAGAAGGTGAGCTGTGGCACCAGCTCTGGCTTCCCTGTTTTAGAGTTAGCCCTGAACAAAGTCTTCCGGATCCAGTCCTGCTGGAATGATGGGAGATGCTCCTTCCAGTGTCCAGGAAGCTCTGCAAGGGGCTGGAACATGGGACCAGGACAGCGCTGGAGGAGCAGGAGGAGGAGCATGGCCTATTGAGGCTGGAGTGGAAAAAGTTCCAATTAGTTTGTTGTTAAGCACAGACTGTCACAGCTTTTCTTTTTCAGCACTGCCAGACAGCTACAAAGCTACAACGTTTAATGCAAAGCATGATGTTTAGGAGAGAGACAGTATGATGAGGAGTGGGTGAAGTTATGAAAAGAGTCAGTGAAAAGCATTCTGATTTTCACCCATGCACCATTAGTTCTGATACTAGAAGAAAAATGAGCTGGGGTGAGCCAAGTGTGAAACAGAGCATCAGCAACACTAGGAGCACCTCTAACTACAACATTGTGCAGCCACTTGTTCCAGGGTTAACATTTACTAGTTAATTAGCCAGACTCTTGTTCCACCTGTAAATGCTCTATTTAAACCTCCCTCTGCCTTCAGTTCAGCACTGGGCCGTCTTCTGCTATCCACCACTCCATGCCAGTCCCTCTGTAAGTCTTTTTATTCTGCTGTTCGTTCCTGGAGAAGCTCTGCTCTTTGTCCAGGTGTCTTCGGTGAATTGCTAACCTGACAAGCTGCTCTGGAGAAGCTCTGCTCTGTGCCCTGGTGTCTCCTGTGAACGGCTAACCTGACTAGCTGCTCCGGAAAAGCTCTGCTCTGTGCCCTGGTGTCTCCTGAGAACTGCTAACCTGTCAAGCTGCTCTGGTGAAGCTCTGCTCTGTGTCCTGGTGTCTCCTGAGAACTGCTAACCTGTCAAGCTGCTCTGGTGAAGCTCTGCTCTGTGTCCTGGTGTCTCCTGATAACTGCTAACCTGACTAGCCGCCTTGAATCCTGGTGTTGCTATGAGGCCTGCTAGCCAAGCAGCACCTAGTGATTGTGGACTCTCTCTCTCCGGGCCGTCAGCTCCTGCCATCACCTACATCCCTGACCTTCTGCAGCCCTGAACCTCCGGTCTTCATCATCCGCCATCCAGCACACTTCCTTTAAATAAAAACTCTTAAACTTTAGTTTAGTCCTGAGTTCTTCGGTAAACAAATCGTGACAGTTGCCAAGATCAACAATGTCTGTCAATTGCATGTAATCGTGCATAAAAGCTATTTAAATGGACATTTTTAAACATAAATGTGAAAAGGAAAATAAGTGATGCTTGTTAGTGCCACTGGCATGCATAAACATACCTGTTATATTGCATACAATACTGAACTATTAAAGGCATACTATGCAACATTTTGAGTCATTTCAGGTCGAACAAAGGTTTTCTCGGCCGCCCTGGTGGTCTGTGGGGGAAATACCGTACTTGCAATTGCAAGAGCCCTTGGCCCGCATCCAAAGGCTCAGAAGTCTCTTGCAAGACCGCGAGAGTCTGTCTTGCTTTACGGCGAGAACTCCATGTGTTTTTGCCCTGCCATTCACTATATGCACGCGCGAAAGCAACAAAGAACCGCGTGTTAACGTCAAATAAACATGCAAGCATATCGAGTTTTTTATTATTATTATTATTATTTTTATTTTTTTTTTTAATGTTGGCGAGGCGGTAGCGTGAGTTTGGCGAGGCGGCCGCCTCGCCAAGATAGCGCTGCGGGAAGCCCTGATGTTCATACTTTCACTGTGTTAGTCATTGTTTGTACTGCTGTTTTTTCGACTTTTCGTTGCGTTCGCCTGTCTGCTAAGCTCAAAACAACCGCGCCTGGCTTGACGGAGAAACCAGAACAGCTGAGCATCTTTATGACAGTGCACTTTTACTTTCGCCCTCTGGGGGGAGCCTCGCTGGAAAATCAACCCCGGTTGCATAGTATACCTTTAACATAACTGACAGATTCATGTTTTAATTTTAAACAAACATATGGGAAGTGAATCCTCAAACCATCTATGGATGGCATACATACTCCCACATTAGTGAGATGTCTGACCCTGATAAGTAGCACACAACTTGTCTAACCTTGGACGTATGGAGGTTGTAAGGCAGAGAGTCATATCAGCCTCAGGCTGCAGTCTTGACCTGTATTTGTTTTTCAGGTAGGTGAGTGAGGAAAATCCACTTTCACAAAGATATGTTGTAGCAAAGGGCAACATGCTCATCATTGCTTTTGCTGCCAGTTGTGGAAAGTCTTTACGGCAAGATATCCAAAACTGGGTGAGTGGTTTAGTTTCATATATGTTTCTAAACGTGCTGTCAGTGGACAGTTCAATGAGCTGATCCTCCTCTGTCACTGTCAGGAGTGCGCCGTCTGCTGTGTTGTCTCTGAATGGAAACTGTATCCATGTCTTGTCCCTGCGCCAAGAGTCGGCCTTAGAAAAGTAGTTCCTAAATTGACCATGGATCGACTCCAAGTGCGCAAGAATCGCATGTGTTACGGGAGGCAAGAGCACAGCAGAATCTCCCAGCTCATCCACTGAAGGAAACATGGAAAATATTCCCTCCCCGACACGCTCCTTCCATTTTCTGATTTTTTTTGACAAAGCCTTCCATCCTGTCATACAGCTGAAAGCATATGTGTTGCGACCTTGCATAGAACTGTTAAATTTGTTCAGCTCAGCGAAAATGTCAGCAAGATATGCAAGTTTGGTGATCCAGACACTGTCGCTGAAAAGTGCAGCCAGCTCTGTGCGCTTTTGGAGAAGTAAGAACTCCCAAATAGACGTGCGTAATTCTAACACACGTGCCAACACTGTTCCAAGTGAAAGCCAGCGCACCTCAGAATGGTACAGTAGACCAGTATGCTCCTCTCCTTCAGCAGCGCAGAGATTAGAGAAGAGTCGTGTTTGCAAAGCACTCTTCTTGACTATATTCACAACTTTCACGACCGAGTCCATGACATCAGACAGTTCAGCGCTCATGTCCTTGGCGACAAGTGACTCTCTGTGCAACATGCAGTGCGTCCAAATCACCTCTGGAGCCACATCCCTGACAAGCGCGATTAGGCCACTTTTTAATCCAGCCATGGCTCTTGCGCCGTCGGTGCACAGTGCGACACATTTTGCCCATGAAATGTCATTTTCTCTGAAGAAAGCGTCAATCACTTTGAAGATTTCAGCAATTGTTGTGCGTTCAGGAAGGCGCTTACAAAACAAAAATTCCTCCTGCATTTCATTCTGATCCACAAAGCGCACAAACGCGAGAGACCCTTTTGAACCATGCCTTGTCCGATCAACTTTTCAGATAGTTTACTTAGAGCGAGTTTAATGCCTGATGAATGTATATTGATACCGAAACGTTGCAACTGACTCGCTAGAATAGCTGGTTTGTTATTTTATTTTTTAATAAACAAGCCAAGCAGGCTGACGGTCTTTTTTGACTCCGGCTTCATCCTTTCAACTGTCTTTTTAAAGACGTGCACACAACAGTTAGCCAGCGAGCAAATTAGCTAACACGATGCACCATCAAGACTGGGGCGGCCATTTTGACGATGACGGGGACTGGACCGTGGTTCGAGGCGGTAGAGACAGGAGACGGCGCTCCGAAAACCCAACCATCCCGCTACAACCAAAGGTACGACAGCGCTCCCAGACGTCCCGATCGCCGAACGCACCATGCTGAGACCTACGCTGACGTCACCTGTGGCCGAGGCCCCCCTTCGAGAACGCGAGCAGCGCGCAACGGCAGCGCGGGCATGTGCATCAGAGATGAACCTGCACAACGACGCGCACCAGGACGAGCGCAAACACGGTACCCGCCTCGCTTGAACAATAACGGGGGCTATTTTGACAGACCTATTAGTTACAGAAACACATCAAATAAAGCCCCTATCAACAGACAATCTAATAATGAACCATAAAGGGCGGATGACCCTGACTTTAGACTTAAAGTTCGCCATTGGTACAAAATAATTAAAGCACAACATCACCTTGAACAGATTGGGAACTATAAAACTCCACCTGCCATTGAAAACATGTGCAACGAACTTTCAGACTTTGTGAGACCAGCACACATCACCGCACGCACTAAAGACTTGATTAGGGGAAATGCACAGAACTGGTCATTTAACACCATGCTTATATTAAAGCAGCATTATGATGACATCATCCACACAGAAAGTGACTGTTTAATGAGGTGGCCACAAGATGACTTGGCAGCACCACTGAACATTGCCATTAAATGGGCCAAGAGAAGCCTGGGGAGACGTTTAAAAGAAGAGACTTTAGAGCGAGCTCAACTAAGCTTCGTTTCCCACTCCTCAGACAAAAACAGAACGATTAGAGGGGATCCTGAAGACACTAGTGGGGTTGAACTTTCAGACTCAACATTTTCACCATCCACATCCCAAGACTCCCCCACTTCCCCTTCCACATCCTCAGACAGCGACAACACAGGACCTTCTTCTAACACAACCAGCCCTGTTCCAACGGTGGCTCCAGAACCTGTGCCACGTAAACGTAAGCCGAAATCTGTGGGCACTATGACTTTACCTGCTAAACCTGTGATCATCCCCCAGACTTCTACACACACAGAACAGGTGATGAGATCTCCTATAATGGAGGTTTTGCCACCACAACAAGCCAGCACATCCTACGGAGAGACGATAACCTCACCTGACCTGTTCGATGAACCACAGCAGCAGTCCTGGAACGCGGGACCATCACAGAACGACTGGGACCCTTTTCTCCAGTCCTCCCCCTCATCTGACCTACAGAGCGCACCCCAACAACCTCACACCGATCACCTCATCGACCTCGTGACGGACTTCGAGGACCTACAATCCGCCTCCTCTTCTTCTCCTCAACGTTGTGAGGCTGCAACCAACACAAAAAGAAAGGTAAAAAGAACATCTAGGGGGCTTCTAACCATTCTCAATAGACCCCCCCATAACCTTAGGAGCACCTTTTCCCTGCTCCCTATTGGGAGAACAACCCGACACCGCCAGGCCGAAGAGGCCTACCTACCTGCAATTCCAGAAGATGACATCAAACAGGTAACACCATCTCTTACAATCCACCAGAGGACGGATCAGAAAATCAGAGTTTGGTCTTTAAATCTGAACAAAAGAATTGTAATACTGGGTGACTCTAATGTAGCGAAGATGACCAACTTCAGCAACCCGGACCTGCAGATCGACAGCTTCCCAGGAGCGAAATGGAAGCACATTAAACCACTCTTTCAGAAAGGTTTTAAGTTTTCAAAAGTTGAAAAACTCAATTTGTCATTTGGAGTGAAATGCAGAGCAGCCCCCAGCGCGAGAACCATCGGGAGCACCATCTGAGCCACGATCAGAGCAGCAAAGACTGTGTGTCCCAATGCAGAAGTGTTTGTTCCTCTGATCAACTTTTTACCCTCCTTACCTTACAGGCAGAGAAAGATTCTCCAGCAGCTCAATGATTTCATTCTCAATCTACCTGTTCACTTACCTTTTCTTCCAACACAGGACTTCCATGTGGGTAAAGACATGATCCACTGGACCAGAGAGACGGCTGCCAGCTTTCTCAAACACTGGCTGAATAAATTAAATTAGAATGCCCTCTGAGCCCTGTTATACGGGGAGGGCACAGTAGCATTATCAATGATAATGTTTGTAATCTTTCTAAATCATTTATTCTTTCAAGTTTTCAGACTTCATTACTATCGAAAGGTCTTACTTTTATCCCTTCCAGATTTACCAGCTCTTCCAACACTGACAAAATGTCATCTAGATTAGACATACAGAAATATCATAGGAGAATTAAGTTGGCTGTATACTTTAATAATGACAACCTTGGTCCAGACCAGATGAACAATGGTGAGTGTGATGTGAATGATCCTACCTGTTTACTTAGCTGTCCCGATGATGCGACCTCCGAAACTGTGAATCCGAAAAAGATCCCATTGATTCCTTTCCTTCCTGAGTCCAGCTGGAGTCCGGCTGATAAGTCGACTCCGCGTGAAGTCCACCTGCTAATTAAAAAAGACTTAAAATACTTTGATTCTAAATTCAGAACCCATAATAATAAACCAAATTTAACTAGACCAGAAGCAGAATCCTTAATAGAACTTAAAAACAATCCTAATATTATCATTAAACCGGCGGATAAAGGCTCCTCAATTATTATTATGGATAAAGAACAATATTTATATGAAGGCCATAGACAATTATTAGATACCACTTATTATAGAACACTTAATGCCCCTATTTATCAGGATACTATCACTATGATTAATAATATCCTAGAAGATTTATATAATAAAAAATTAATCTCTGCTAAACAGAGAAATTATCTCAGGGGCTTTAAAGAACCCAGACCCCGAAGATTCTACTTACTTCCTAAAATCCATAAAGACCCTGCTTCGTGGAGTAAACCATTTGAAATCCCGCCAGGCCGGCCTATAATTTCGGATTGTAGAAGTGAATCATATGGAATAGCTGAATATATAGATTATTTCCTTAATCCTCTTTCAATTGGACATGCAAGTTACATAAAAGACACCTACCATTTCGTCAAAATCATCAAATCCATAATAATACCACCTAATTCTTTTCTTTTTTTTTATGGATATCGATAGCCTCTATACAAATATAGATATTCAAGAAGGTATAGACTGTATCCAAAAAGCCTTCCAAAAAAACCCAGATCCTAAACGTCCCAATCAACAACTACTAAAACTATTAGACATTATTTACGGAGAAATGATTTTGAATTCGGAGGAAAATACTTTTTACAAATTAAAGGGACAGCGATGGGCAAGAAATTTGCACCTGCCTACGCTAACATTTTTATGGATAATTGGGAAACTGAAGCACTCATCTAGACGATATATGGGGCATTTGGCCCCACTCGGAATTAGAATTTAAAACATTTACAGACATCTTAAATACTCATAACCCATCTATTAAATTAAAATACAACCTAAATTATAATTCCATAGATCTCTTAGACACTAACACTTTCAAAGGCCCTACCTTCGATTCAACCAATAAATTAGATATTAAGATATAAATTAGATATTATTAGATAAGTTTTCTTCAAACCAACAGACACACATGCACTACTACTAAAACAAGTTTCCACCCTAAACATACCTTTGCGGGCCTCATCAAATCACAACTATATCGATTCCACCGGATCTGCACCCGTGAGGAGGATTTCAAATTGGCTACTAGAACACTATTTAAAGCCCTAGTACACAGAGGCTACAGCCAAACATTCTTAAGAACATGCCTAAAAACATTTCTAGAACCAAAACCTAGTTGAAATTCTAAACTAATTCCCTTTATAACTACATATTCCACTGCCGTAGGCCCCCTAATTTCTAAAATCAAAACCCACTTCTCCGGACTCCAGCTGGACTCGGGCCTCCTTCCCCAGCATAAAATAATCGCTGCATGTAGGAGGAACAAAAACCTCAGAGATATCCTAGTTAAAGCGCAACTTAAAACCCGCCCTGGCCGACGTTTCCACGGCAACAACAGATTCTTCTCACAACTTAAACTAATCAAAAACAAATATAACTAGAACTGCAAGCAGTTATTAACGGGTTCCAAGCCCATGCACCGCCCCCTTTGAGCATGTTCCTGGACTTCAGCCCGCCCCCTTTGAGCATGTTCCTGTAATTCAGCATTTAACACCCTCATCCCACAGCATCTGGTGGAGAGTGGTGAGGACAGCAGAAGGGATCATCGGGGCTCCTCTCCTGTCCATAAGGACATTTCATCCCAGTGCTGCATGTCCCGAGGCCATAACATTATCAGAGACCCCTCATACCTCCACCGTGGACTGTTCTCCCCTTTGCCCACTGGGAAAAGGTTCTGTTTAGAGACTGTTGAACTCTAAACAGCAACAGTAAAAGTGCATATTCATACATATATACCATGGGTTAAAGCAAAAATAATCAGTTTGACTGAAAAAAAAATTCAAGTCAGCCCATATATTCCCGGGCCGTGGACATAATGCCACATCAGTTACCTCACTTGTTTATTGTGCAAAGTCAACATTAACCAAATCTGGTAGGTCTACAATATCCATTGACCATTGCTGTATCTCTCCCACCTTTCAGCTTCAGAGCCTTGGCGTCATCCTGGCCAGCCTCCCATCCTCTCCTTCACTTTCCACATCATCACCTGGTTAACTTTCATCTCGGCAGCATCAAGTTCTTATTTCACACTGTTGTCAAACTGGTTCACAGTCCACTCACCTCTTGACTTTACAATTTCAGCCGCCTTCCCTCCTTGTCCTCCAGAAAACCTCCATAAACTGCAGCTAGTACAAAGACTGCAGCTTCATCATTACATCATCTACTTCACTCCTGTACATTAACTCCACTGGCTCCCTGTCACATTCAATATAAACCAATCCTATGATCATACAAGGCCAACCACAAGCATGGACAATGCAGAACACATAACCAACACTATGATGACGTCATATATTTTAATTTAACATAGATCGCACATTACAATAATCAGTCTATTTTTCCTATTATTGCTCAGCAATTAATTATCACAACTCATGAGTTTATAAAAAGGCATTATTTAACTTTTTTGAAGTCTAATAAAACGGTTATATTTTAGCCCTGTGACTGGTGAACTGTCCAGGATGTAATCTGTGTCCCTGACTAGGAAGAGCCACCTGCCGTCCCCCACACCCCCATTACCCTGTTTCCCCATCAGATAGGGCTTGACGTCACACCTGTACCGAAAACCGAGTATAGAAAATCCATGGATGGATGGGATCTTAAATTTTTGAAGTTCAATAAAATTGCTCAAAGTTTATCAGAAAAAAAATTACTTGCTTTTTAAGATGAACACTTTAATTAGAGAAATGTTATTAAACTTTGCATAAAGTTAAATATTGCTGTAGGTAATCTTGGCTGCTGTAGCTTGTCTCTCTGGCAGGTGATTTTGGGTTGAATAAAATTAGTTCATAGAACCACAGGAGGCTTTCTCAGCTGGTTCTAGTGTGACTTGGTTCTACAGTGTCGTTTCACTTCACCTTCTACACTGTTAAAAAAAAAACTTCATAAAAGTTTTCTGACAATTGCCTTTCTCTGGCCTCACCCAGTTAGAACCCGTTCTCCAGTCCATATTGTAGCTGCATTTTATTTATTTTTATTTGACGTAGTTTCCTTAATAATTTGCATTCATCAAAATCCTTGTGATTTTATTTAACGAGTGTCCTGGAGAGCAGCTGCTCCTGAGGTGGAGCTGCTGCTTATTGACTGACAGTCGATGCAGCTCTGCCTTCTTTGTTACAGAAAACTGCAGGTGGAATTTTTTCACTTTTTCTGAATCAGACCCATTAAAATGTGGGACACTGTTTCACATTTCGAACATTGTTAAAAAAAGAAAAAAGAAAAAGTGCATCATGCTAAATTAGCCTGAGCTAATAGCGAATCATGAGGAGATCCCTGTTTGGTTTATCAGCTAAGTTACTGGCAGCGAGGGAATACACGCTGACAGGTGACATGGCCACAGGTGGAAATAATTCATTAATTAACTGCAGGAGCAGCGACAGATACACTTACCGAGGAAGCTGTTGTCAGTTGTTCATTAATTACAATTGAGAATAATAAAGTACTGATAATAATTCCCTGTGGAGTTCCATTATCAATTTTATACTTATCAGATCTTGTTACTCCCATCTGTAATTGTATAACTCTATTAAACAAAAAATCTTCAATCCAATTATAAGCCCTTCCTGTTATCCCCATTTTATATAATTTTATAAGCAACCCATCCTTCCATACCATGTCATGTGCTTTCTCAATATCAAAAAATATTGCTACTACTACTTCCCTATTAATCTGAGTTTTTCTAATATCTGATTCCAAACACACAACTGGACCCATTGTACTTCATCCTTTTGTGAATCCACTTTGACATAAAGACAACAGTCCTTTACTTTCTACATAATATGTAATCCTTTCTGTTATCGTTCTTTCCATAATCTTTCCTACACATGAAGTAAGTGCAATTGGTCTTTAACTTAAAGGGTTTGTTGGATCCTTTCCTGGTTTAACAATCGGCACAATAATTGCTTCCTTTTAATTAGAAGGTAATCTTCCTTCTTTCCAAATCTTATTATATAAACCTAGAAGTTTTTCTTCTGCTTGTCAAGTACAAATTCTGACAAGACCGAAGTTGTAATCTTTGGGCCAGAGTCCTCAAAAAATAAACTTCTTAACCAATCACTTAATCTGGGTAGCATTAACATGGCCTCTGGTAATAAAGTAAAAAATCTTGGTGTTATTTTTGACCAACACATGTCACTTAAATCCCATATTAAACAGGTTTCCAGAGTTTCCTATTTTCACCTCCGGAATATCGCCAAAATTAGAAACATTCTGTCCAGGAGTGATGCTGAAAAACTAGTCCATGCATTTGTTACTTCAAGGCTGGACTATTGTAATTCTTTACTATCAGGAAGTCCACAAAATGCAGTTCAAAGCCTTCAGCTGATCCAAAATGCTGCAGCAAGAGTTCTGATGAAAATCAACAAGAGGGATCATATTTCACCAATTTTAGCTTCCCTTCATTGGCTTCCTGTTAAATCAAGAATAGAATTTAAAATTCTTCTTCTAACGTATAAAGCCCTTAATAATCAAACTCCATCATATATCAGAGCTCTGATTACCCCGTATGTTCCTAACAGAGCACTTCGCTCTCAGACTGCAGGTCTGCTGGTGGTTCCTAGAGTCTCTAAAAGTAGAATGGGAGGCAGATACTTCAGCTATCAGGCTCCTCTCCTGTGGAACCAACTCCCAGTTTTGGTCCGTGAGGCAGACACCCTGTCTACTTTTAAGACTAGGCTTAAAACTTTTCTTTTTGACAAAAATTATAACTAGAGTGGCTCATGTTACTCTCAGCTACCTTTATAGTTTTACTGCTATAGGGTTAGGCTACTGGAGCATATCAGGATCTAATTTTCTCACTCTATTGAGTTCTACTGTTCTTCAATTATGCATTATGTGTTGTCATTTCTGCTTTAACTTTCTGTTCTCTCTCTTTTATCTTCATAGTAGGTACACCTGGTCTGGCGTTCTGTTAACTGTGACATCATCCAGAGAAGACGGCTCACACGCTACTACCATCTAATGTAGAACACATTACTAGATCAATGTGTGCTTCTGTGCTTTTTTGTCTCTCTTGTTGTGTCTCTGTTCTGTCTTCTGTAACCCCCAGTCGGTCGAGGCAGATGACCGTTCATACTGAGCCCGGTTCTGACGGAGGTTTTTCCTTCCCGCTAATGGGTGGTTTTTCTTCCCACTGTCGCTTCATGCTTGCTCAGTATGAGGGATTGCAGCAAAGCCATGTACAATGCAGACGACTCTCCCTGTAGCTCTACGCTTCCCCAGGAGTGAATGCTGCTTGTCGGGACTTTGATGCCATCAACTGGTTTCCTTATATAGGACATTTTTGACCAATCTGTATAATCTGACCCAATCTGTATAATATGATTTAACTTGACTTTGTAAAGCCTTGAGATGACATGTTTCATGATTTGGTGCATTATAAATAAAATTGAATTGAATTTACAAAATCTAAAAAAAACCTTAACCATTTCATATCTTATAATTGCACACCATACACTGCTTTAAATTACCCTGCAAATGAATATTTATCAAATCTAAACAACAATAGTTGCAAAATACTTAAGATAACCTTAAGAAGAAGCAACTTTAAAAACAAGGGTTACAAGACAACTGCACTTCAAACATTTTTTTTGTAAATTATGACACTGCCTTTTAAAGAAATTTGCACATCTGTGGATGTGTCATTAATACTATGTCTTATCAGGCACGGGCAGATGGCCTCTGCAGACAACTGCGCACAGTAATTGCGAAGCGCAATCAGCGCGCTCCGCCTCTTAGACAACCGATTTCAGGTGTGTGGGATCGTTAAAGGGAGAAAACCAAGTTTTCTCTTTAATAAAGCTAATCAAAACATCACACATCACCTTCACTCAATCCTGAGGATTTCCTCAGCTCAGAGTCTAACTGTGAACATTGATAAACTGTTTACATCTAAAAAAAAGCACTCACCAGGATTATGTTTCAACAAAAAACTTTGTTGTCTTGCTTAAATGGTTTCCCACATCTTGTGCCTGAAGAACACGCTAGCTCTGAGCAGCCAGGAAGAAGCAACTACGTTCAGCTGTGGTGCATTCAGAGTTCATGGGACAATTCAGTACTCAACAAAAAACGTGTTTTTCTTCAATCAATAAAAAAGTATATATATATATATATTAGGGCTGGGCAACGATTAAAATATTTAATCGCGATTAATCGCCCTGATTAATCGCGATTAATCGCGATTAATCGCATTGTATTTACAAACTCCAAGAATGAATTCAAAAGTAGTGTAAAGAGCACTTTTATTTTAATGTTCTGCTGCCATATGAACAAAAGTGTTGTAACATTTGTAGCACTTATTTTATACTGGATATTTTCAACCCATCTATTGAATTTAGTGCACTAGTTGATCTTTTCTTCATAAGAGAACAGCAAGCACTGCAGCCAAAATATGGCCTTTTTTGACCTGCTGTATATTAGCCAGTCCCTAAGCTTGATGTATCATGAAACTGTTGACCTTTTGGGTTTTGTGGTTTTTATTTTATTATTACAATTAAATAATAATAATAATAATAATAATAATAATGTTATGTTCAGTGTTTTTTTCGCTAATCCACCTCTTATATATTTCAATCCTTATGTAATTTTGTCTGTGTTGTGTGCACCTGCCTGTTGCTTTAATCCTATAAATTTCCCCGTCGTGGGATAAAAAAAGGATTAGCTAATGTTATATATATATAACATATATATATATATATATATATATAATATATATATATATATATATATATATATATATATATATATATATATATATATATAAAAACATTTTAAAAATAATTGAACAAAAACATGTTTCTTCTTGAGCTTTGAATTGTCCCATGCACTGTGAATGCACCGCACCAGCGTTGCTCACAGCTTCTTCTTTGGATGATGAGCGCTGTAACCTGATCACAAACTTCATAAATTTGTTAAAGTTCAATGGTTTGCTCTAAAATTCTGAAAATATTTACGTATGTCCAAGAGTGCTTTATCTAACTACGTGATTTTTAATATGGTCATTAATGAAACGGTTTCAGAGAAAAAAAACATTAAACTTTATAGTCCTATACATGTAAATTTAAATTTCTTGTAAATTGGTCTAATTGACCTGGATTTTTACCAAACAGAAACACAAGTTTATTCTGGCTGTGCTTTACAGATAGAGGCCATTTTTATTGGCATTGACCAATATTTGTGGAAAATACATTGATTTCTCCATTTTACAAACTTTTAAAAAATCAGAGTGTGGCACTTTCAAACACTGGAATACATGCAGTGAGAGAATTGTTGCACCTTATTCAAGGAATACATCCTGAAAATCTGAGCTTGTTACACCACACAAGTGATTTTACACCACACAAGTGAAGTTTTCAAGTTTTTTTCCACACTTTTGGAAATAGGCCCCGCCCACTTGTTTCAATAAATACCATATTTAATACTTTAGTTAAGGGCAATGTCTGGAAGGGAATGAAGAAGGTTTTGTAAAAATCCGATCAGCCATTCTTGCGTAGTAGATTTCTTGACATCACAGCGCCCCCTAGTGATGGACGATCCTCAAATGCGGGTCACATGTGCAAAATCTTATTTGGACAATGGGTTATGAAGGACATGTCAAAATCTGTTATGGTTTTACAATAATCAGCAATTACATTTAGAGCTAGCTAGCTAACAATCACTTATTTTAGCGTTACTTTTCGAAAAAGTCAAAATTCAAAAATCCGCCGCGTTAACTTTTTTTATTTGTCCATTACATGGTTATATATGGAGTTTTGCGCAGATTGCACAAAATATGTAGGAGGAGTTTAACTAGAAAGGTTTAAGCTTTGTAGCCATGTAGCGCAAAAACTAGCTGGGAAACGAAGGGTGTGCCAGTTCACTTTATTTTGCAGAATCATCCAATAAACAAAGTGCCATCAATTTTTTGAGTGTAGGACCAGTAGTTTGGTGGTTACAGGCGTAAACGTGTTGTCCTTTATTATAGCGCCCCCTAGTTGTTGAGGGGTCTGAATTTCTGGGTTTGAGTAGGGGCGCACGTTCTGAACTTAGATACCTGATCCAATTGATTCGTTACAAATCCGCGTGGGCTCCACAACGCGTTTTAATTCCGTAATAATAATAATAACTAGAACTGCAAGCAGTTATTAACGGGTTCCAAGCCCACGCACCGCCCCCTTTGAGCATGTTCCTGGACTTCAGCATTCAATCCCACAGCATCTGGTGGAAAAACTGGAACATCTGGGCTTCAGCACACCCCTTCACCACTTCCTCACCTCCTGAGCACTGTCGGTCCGGGTCTGACAGACCACCTCTGATGTCATCACCCTCAGCACAGGCTCCCCTCAGGGCTGCATCCGGAGCCCCTTGCTGTTTACTCTGATGACACACGACTGCACCCCCAGGTTCACACCCAATCACATTATGAAGTTCGCAGATGACATAAACTCATCAACAACTCAGCTATGGAGGTGGTTAGCTGGTTAGTTCCTGGGGGTGCACATCACGGTCAACCTCACCTGGTCTGTGAACACCACGTCACTGGTAAAGAGGGCACATAAGCGCTTGTACTTCCTGCAGAGGATGAGGAGAGCCCACCTGTCCCCGCACATTCTCACAACCTTCTACAGAAGTACCATAGAGAGCATTCTAACCAGCTGTCTCTCTGTGTGGTTTGGAGGCAGCAGCACCTCCGACTGGTGGAAAATGAGAGTGGTGGGGACAGCAGAAGGGATCATAGGGGCTCCTCTTTCCTCCATTAAGGACATTTCATCCCAGCGCTGCATGTCCCCAGCCCATAGCATCAGCGCTGCATGTCCCCAGCCCATAGCATCAACAAATAATATGATTGAACTTGACTTTGTAAAGTGCCTTGAGATGACATGTTTCATGATTTGGCGCTATATAAATAAAATTGAATTGAATTGAATTGAATTGAACAGAGACCCTCAAACCCCCACCATGAACTGTTCCCCATATATATATATATATATATATATATATATATATATATATATATATATATATATATATATATATATATATAATGAATGTTCTTCATTTACAGTGACCCTTTAAACCATTAATGCTATTACTCCTTTTCATGACAACTCATAATATATGAATTACATGTTTCCCGTAACTTATACCTTTTATTCTAAGTTCAACCAAGATATTCTCTTCTTATCCTTGTAGCTTGTAGTGTTAAATAAGACTAAAATCGTTTCATTTGAATCAAGGTATGCAGATGTTGATAGATATATCTATCTATCAGTGACGTGCGGTAGGGTTCATAGCTGGTGAAGCACTGACGTCATCAGTCAGATTTACAAATATATACACTCTACTGAGTAGACTCATTGCAAAGTGCTGAAGGGGACTGGTTGAGCCAAATCAATTAACCAAGAGACATGGAAAAAATATTGATTATTTGTTTAAAAAATAAATAAAACTAAATTATTTGTCATTTGATTGGTAGCAGTTTATGAGTTATGATGGATTTCTACATTTGTAACACATTCAAAAACTAACCTACATTACGCACATTTCATTACAAAAACAAAACATGAATAATTATTGCTGTCTTACTTCTACTTAGAAATGAAGTCCAGCTGCACTCTTTCTGAACAAAAATATCGGTCACTTTCCGGTAAAAGTTCTTTTTATCTTCTTCAGTTTTAAAAGTTTCTCAGTCTCAGTGGAGCTCACTGCCAGGGAGGAAAGCCTTCCTTGATCAGTCCTGTTCCAGCTGTATGTTTAGAGTCTTTTTAGTGCTTTACTTGTTTAGCAAAACTCGCTAATAACACATCCATAACTTGCTTTGACTCTACTATTTTGGCATAAGAGCGGTGCCCCTTGAGCGCCCCCTGCCTAGAGGCCAAGGAACTGCCGGCCTCACATACAACCAGCTCTTTGGCTTTTATGATCGCCCAGCAGCACACGAAAATACATAGTTTAATGACCAAAACAGAATTCGTAATCCACATATATTAAATTGTGGAAAATCAGTTAATCAGTGTTTGAACAATTGAATTTATGATCTAGAGACAGGAAGATGCATTCACGGAATGGAAGTCAGCGCAGTTAACATGGGATTGCGCAATCCCTGGGGAGACCAAGATCGCTGGCTTGGTGGCGCTTCACTATCAAGCACCACCAAAGATTTACATTTAAAATAGCCAAAAGTCTTCGATTTTAAAGAGAATATCATAAAAAATAAGGAAATTTGATTAAAAAAACAATTATTATTACAAATGACTGAGTGAATCACAATATATATTGTTATCATTATTCTATATTTTCTTTCTTTCCATGATTGCCTCCCCTGAATGCATGTCACTGCTATCTATATCTATAACCCATAAACTTTGCACAACATTCGCATATTTGCTCATTTTGCATCATTGCATCTCCAACTAGCATTACAAATGCTGTCGAACTCTCAGTTTCTAAATGCATTCTCGCACAAATGCCCTTTGCACAATCAATTCAGTACATACAAATGGTTTTAAAAATCCTTACCTGTACACTGTGACTTTCTCATGCATTGTTTACACTTCAATTGTTTACTTTTAAATCACTGCTGCACCTTATACTGTAATTTAAATTGACTGTAATTTACAAGCTGTATTCTTGCACAAATTGCCCTCTGCACAATCAATTCTGCATATACAAATGTTTTTTAAAAATACACACCTGTACACTGTGACTTCTCCTGATTTGTTTGCATTTCAATTGTTTACTTCAAATCACTGCTGCACCTTATACTGTAATTTATTTTACTGCAATTTACAAGCTGTATGCAACAGAATTTCGTTCTGTACGCACTCTGTGCATACAAAATGACAAATAAAGTTTTCTAATTCTCTCTAAGTCTATCTATCTATCTATCCATATTATATTATAGCGTTACTTTTTGAATAAGTCTGATCCATATCTGAACTATGGATCTTTGCAAATGTTCTTGCCATTACTTCTACTTTTTATTAATTTGTTAATGCTGTTCCTTCTTCATGTTTTAGAACTGGATATGTTCTCTCTGATCTATTTCCCTTCATTTTCTTAATCATTCCCCATACCTCAGCTATAGAAGTTGTTCTGCCTATTGAATCACAAAAATCTCTCCATTTTGTCTTCTTTGCCTTCTAAATAACTTTCCTTGCTTCTGCTTGATCTTTTTTATATTCAATTAAATTTTTAAAATTATGTGTTCTTCTCAAAACTCTAAAAGCTATCCTCCCATTTCAAGTCTCTGCTCCGCTTAGAAAATACACAGGATGTGACGTCACTTCCGGTGATGTGCCCAAATATGGGCATAATGGCCGCCCTGTTCACAGTTCTGGATGGCAGAGCTCTCGATGATGAGAGCTGTAAATTGATCACAAACTTCATAAATTTCTTAAAATTCAACGGTTTGCTCTAAAATTCTGAAAATATTCATGAATGTCCAAGAGTGTTTTATCTAACCACACGATTTTTTTGATGGTCATTAAAAAAATGGATTCAGAGAAAAAAAATATTAAACTTTATAATCTTGTATCATTAATTTTTAAAATCTTGTAAATTGGTCAAAATGGTTATTCTGGCTGTGCTTTACAGATAGAGGCCATTTTTATTGGGATTGACCAATATTTGTGGAAAATACATTGATTTCTCCATTTTACAAACTTTTAAAAAATCAGAGTGTGCAACTTTCAAAAACTGGAATACATGCAGTGAGAGAATTGTTGCACCTTATTCAATGAATACATCCTGAAAATCCGAGCTTGTTACACCACACAAGTGATTTTTGGTGAATTTTTGAAGTTTTCCAGTTTTTTTCCACACTTTTGGAAATAGGCCCCGCCCACTTGTTTAAATAAATACTATATTTAATACTTTAGTTAAGGGCAATGTCTGGAAGGGAATGAAGAAGGTTTTGTAAAAATCCGATCAGCCATTCTTGCGTAGTAGATTTCTTGACATCACAGCGCCCCCTAGTGATGGACGATCCTCAAATGCGGGTCACATGTGCAAAATCTTAGTTTTTGAGTGTAGGACTAGTTGTTTGGTGGTTACAGGCGTAAACGCGTTTTCCTTTATTATAGCGCCCCCTAGTTGTTGAGGGGTCTGAATTTCTGGGTTTGAGTAGGGGCGCACGTACTGAACTTAGATACCTGATCCAATTGATTCGTTACAAATCCACGTGGGCTCCACAACGCGTTTTAATTCCGTAATAATAATAATAATAATAATAAATAATTTAAAAACACACGAAAAACAATAGGGTTCTCTGCTCACAGAGCAGACGAACGGCATAGCCGTTCGCCTGCGCTGTGGGCTTGGAACCCTAATAATAATTTAAAAACACGAAAAACAATAGGGTTCTCTGCTCACAGAGCAGACGAACGGCATAGCCGTTCGCCTGCGCTGCGGGCTTGGAACCCTAATAAATAACTAGAACTGCAAGCAGTTATTAACGGGTTCCAAGCCCATGCACCGCCCCCTTTGAGCATGTTCCTGGACTTCAGCCCGCCCCCTTTGAGCATGTTCCTGGACTTCAGCGTTTAACACCCTCATTCCACAGCATCTGGTGGAGAGTGGTGAGGACAGCAGAAGGGATCATCGGGGCTCCTCTCCTGTCCATATGGACATTTCATCCCAGCGCTTCATGTCCCGAGCCCATAACATTATCAAAGACCCCTCACACCTCCACCGTGGACTGTTCTCCCCTTTGCCCACTGGGAAAAGGTTCTGCAGCATCCGCTGTACGTTCACCAGTTTCACCTTTGAGCATGTTCCTGGACTTCAGCATTCAACACCCTCATCCAATCCCACCTACGCCGCGCCCCCTTTGAGCATGTTCCTAGCGTTCAACACCCTCCTCCCACAGCATCTGGTGGAAAAACTGGAACATCTGGGCTTCAGCAGACCCCTCAACACTTCCTCACCTCCTGACCACTGTCGGTCCGGGTCTGACAGACCACCTCTGATGTCATCACCCTCAGCACGGGCTCCCCTCAGGGTTGCATCCGGAGCCCCTTGCTGTTTACTCTGATGACACACGACTGCACCCCCAGGTTCACCCCTAATCACATCATAAAGTTCGCAGATGACACAAACTCATCAACAGCTCAGCTGTGGAGGTGGTTAGCAGCACCAAGTTCCTGGGGGTGCACATCACGGTCAACCTCACCTGGTCTGTGAACACCACGTCACTGGTGAAGAGGGCACAGAAGCGCTTGTACTTCCTGCAGAGGATGAGGAGAGCCCACCTGTCCCCGCACATCCTCACAACCCTCTACACAAGTACCATAGAGAGCATTCTGACCAGCTGTCTCTCTGTGTGGTGTAAAGGCGGCAGCACCTCTGACTGGTGGAAAACAACGGTTGTCAAGCTTCTGAAGTTTGCGCACGACACCACTCTTATGGGATTTATCTCTGATGGTGACGAGTCCACCTACAGGTGGGAGGGTGACCATCTGGTGACCTGGTGCAGGGAGAACAACTTAGAGCTCAACGCTGTAAAAATAGTGGAGATGGTTGTGGACTTCAGGAAGAACTCAGCCCCAGCTACCCCAACACCCTCTGTGACTATATATAATATATTTCAGTCGTCAGTCAAGTCAAATTATGTTGCGAGTTCAGTTGTTTTTTTCTTTTCTTTGTTCAGTGGTTCATGTTGTTACCACTGGCAAGTTCACGTCAGTAAGAAGAATGGAGTTTGTCAATGGAGGTTCAGTTCTGCTTGGGGCACAGGCTCGCCATGTCCTTTCAGAGAGAATCCATGGAATCTGATCCAGTAGTCTGATCCAGCTTTTTGATCAGCAACAACAGAAAAACCTAGCCTGCACACGATAATACTATTATTGCATTCAGCTAAATAAACTCACTTTATCAATTTTTACAGCATTGTTTTTTCTTCATTTCTCACATTAACATTGCGATGTTTTACATGCACTTTAAATTTTTTTCCCAACTCAAAACACCGGAATCATCTTTAACCCATGTAAAACAAAAATATAAAATCCTTTTTAATTATGAAACTATGACCTGCAATTTAACGAATTACAGCATAGGTTTTTTTAATCCTCTTCCAAGTCTTTGTAAATCATGAGATGAAATACAGTTATCACCTTACCAAAGAGCATGAAATCCTTCTACATCCAATACTCTCCTTCATCATCCACATTGTATGAACGAAACCCAGCTCTGAACACAGAAATGTCGGACTGGATCAAATACTGCGTGTGTGATGGGTTCAAGTACCTCGCTCAACGTAAGAATTTACACATGTACAGCCTCAAGCTATTTAACTAAGATGTAAATGAGGTTTAAAATGTCTACTGTTTAGTTTGATATTAATGAACAGTCATAATTTTAATTTACATGAAGTATGTTTGAACTAGAAGAATTAACAGTGGGATGTTAATAAACTGACTGTATATTTGTATTGTAGTGCTTAACCATAGATTTACTTCTGAGTCAGTTAGCTTGCAGTTAGTTGACCTCCACGCAGATTTGGCTCTGAAGGAACAGTCTGTTAAGAGTGATCCTATATATATATATATATATATATATATATATATATATATATATATATATATATAGAGAGAGAGAGAGAGAGAGAGAGAGAGACCAGTTCATTGTTATTGTTTTGATGCGGGTTTTTCCCGCATGCGCGCCGGATTGGTAGGCAAAAGGCGAACACAATTGCGGACGCAAACAGAGAAACTGACGAGTTCTCCACGTATTTTTCTTCTTTAGATAACGTTTTAAGAGTAAGTTGATGGTTGATGGTATCAGATTGCCAGATCCACACAGCAAAAGCCTGAAGGGACGGAGCCAGTCTGTGAAATGCTGGCCAAGAGTCCGTACCGCGACATACAGCTGCCTTATACTTCGGTAAAGTTAGAAAGATATTCACAGATTCGGCTTTTCCGGATCAATAACTCATCGGCGGATGATTTATTCTACAAAACAGACACCTCTCTGTAACCACAGCAAGGCAGACAGTAAGCTGCAACCATAGTTTCCTCAAAACGAGTCTCCCACCGCGCAGGGAGAATTACATTGGACCCAGGCCAGTACAGACAAGAGAGCATGGAGGCATGAAACCACTGGACCCGCCCGGTAGGTTAAAAAAAATTGTTCACTACGGATTATTTTGGTGTTTTTGTCTTCTTAAAATGGGTGGGGGTGTCGGCGACATTGCAGCGTAAACACAGAAGTACTAGCGCCTGTGAACGGGGGCGTAATAGAGCGGCTGCTGCTCCAGACAGCCGCTTCTGCTGGTAGAAGCGGTAGCGGTAGCAGAAGCGGCTGCTGTAGCAGCAGCAGAAGCGGCTTCTCCGGCCCCTGTAGCAATCGCCACCTCCCCTCCGCCGCTATTTAAGTAGAACAATGACTAGAGCAGAATTAAGTTGTATTTACCGGAGATGAAGTGTAGGCTGCAAATTCTGTCGTAGTCTGATGTCTCCCCCAGTCCATTGGGAGTGTCTGCCTGCGCTCTTTTGAAAATATCCATTTCTTTCTTCGGTAAACGACAGAAACGTACATCCAACGATTGGGAATGCCTCTCTGTGCAACCGGGAGCACAACAAGTCGTAGGCATTGTTTAGATTCAAAAAATAAACTAACTAAAAGTACGCTCTAAATCACCCGTTTTGTCATGTAGTAGACGAGAGCAGCTGTGCTTTTTGCCTACCCCGCAGGACCCGGATGTAGCGCTGACGTCACGCGTGAACTGGTCTATATGCTGGAGATAGGCACCAGCAGCCCCGCAACCCCATGAGGAATTAAGCGGGTCAAAAAATGGATGGATGGATGGACGGATAGATATATTTGTTTGTTTGTTTTATTAGGATCCCCATTAGCTTCAGCATCAGCTAAAAGCTATTCTTCCTGGGGTCCTTCAGTCTTCCACGTGACAATACAATGAATTACATCCCATTACACACTATACATACAAGACATTTACACAAAATGTAATACATATTTACATTTAACACCTTTTATCATTAAAAAGTAACATAAATAAATAAACATGATTAACATAAAATTTTGCTACTCCAGATAGATCTATATCAAAGAACTAGCTAACAAGAACCCTACACAACATCTCCTCAATAAAATTAACCTTAACTATCCAAATTTCTTTGAAGGTAATATTTCTTATGTGCAGTTTTGAAACCATAGAGAATGTTTTGTTGTATGATAGTCTTTGGGAGTGAATTCCATTCACACATTGCCCTGTACCTAACTGAACGTTGAATTGATTTTGTTTTAACTCTAGGTAAAATAAAACTACCTCCTACTGCATGTCTTGTTGGATAATAATGTGTATCAGTACTAAAGGATAGTTTTGTATATAAAATTAAAGGCGTTTTATTTGTTATAACATTATATAGAAATACCATTACTGAATACACCAATCTGTTTTTAACTTTTAACCATAAAAGACTATCGTGCAATTTGTCCACATTTGATCTAAACCCACATGAAAGGGCAACACGTGCAGCTTTATTCTGAATTACTTGTAGTTTTTTTATATTAATTGATGAAGTATTTGACCAAACCACTGAGCAATAATCAAGATGTGAAAAAAACAAAGCATCAAGTACTTGTGTAACAACCTGCGGTGTAAAGTATTTTGAACACCTTTTAATGACCGATAAACTATTACCCATTTTAGTTAACAAGTTCTGAACATGTCTATCCCAACACAATCTATTATCAATTATCACTCCCAACAGTTTAGCCTCTTGTTTTTGATCCACAGAATTTTGCTCTATGGTGAGTTCAAGTTTCGGTTTGGAAAGTAAAGAAAAAGGAGTTCCAACCACTAAACAGGTAGTTTTAGATACATTGAGAACCAATTTGTTACTCCTTATCCAGTCCACAACTAACTGTAGCTCTCTTTGTAGTTTTGTATTTAACTCACTAATATTAGTTTCTGCTAAATATATGGTGGAATCATCTGCAAACATTGAGATGCTTGCCTTTTCTAAAACAGATGGAAGATCATTTGTAAAGATTGTGTACAGGAGCGGCCCAAGACAACTTCCTTGAGGCACCCCGTGTCCCACAGCCCTTAAATTTGAAAAACTGCCATTAAAATAAACTAGTTGTCTTCTATCCGACAAATAACTTTTCATCCATAATAATGCAGTTTGTGAAAAGCCATAATACTCCAGTTTTTTTAACAGTAATTTGTGGTCAATGATATCAAATGCTGCAGTGAAATCAAGCATTACATCACCTATTATTTTTCTCTCCTCCATATCCTTGAACCAGTCATCAACCATCTGAGTCAGGGCAGTGGCTGTTGAGTGTTTTTCTCTATATGCATGCTGAAACGTTGTAATCAAATCATTATTCTTAAAATAAGATTGAATCTGTTCATAAACAATTCTTTCCATTATTTTACCAAGAATTGGTAATAAACTTATTGGTCTACTGTTTGATCCAGAAAAGGGCTTTAAGTCAGTTAACTTTACATATTTTCCATTCTTGCAAACATATATTGTGCATGAAACACAAATTAATTATATCAGCAATAATAGGAGCAATAATAGCAACTATTGGTTTAAGCAACGTATGATCAAGGTAGTCTACACCAGGTGGGTTTATTTTTTTTACAATTCATCAGAAGTAATTCCACTTTAGAAACACTTACACTCTTGAATTTAAAGCTACAGGTTTTGTCTTTCATCATCTTATTTATTAGTGTATTTGATAACTCTGTCTTGTATGGCTGTGTGGTATCTTTTAGTTTGTTTATTTTGTTCATGAAATAATCAATAAGATGATTTGCTATATCACTTGGTCTAGTAAAAAATTCACCTTCATGTTCTAAATAAGCTGGAATTGATTTACTATTTCCTCTTAATATATTATTCAGTGTATTCCATAATTGTTTACTATCATGTTTTATTGCTAGAATAAATATGTGTGTGTGTTTGTAGAGATCCATCCATGATCAAATCCTGTCCTCTGTTGGAATTTTTAAATGTATTCCATACAACGCCACATTAAAGCATTAGTGTGTGTATATATATATATATATATATATATATATATATATATATATATATATACATGGATGCATACATATATATTCCTATTAAATCAACGGTTTGCTCTAAAATTCTGAAAATATTCATGAATGTCCAAGAATGTTTTATCTAACCACACGATTTTTTTGATGGTCATTAAAAAAATGGATTCAGAGAAAAAAAATTAAACTTTATAATCTTGTATCATTAATTTTTAAAATCTTGTAAATTGGTCAAAATCGCCTGGATTTTTACCAAACTGAAAGACATGTTTATTCTGGCTGTGCTTTACAGATAGAGGCCATTTTTATTGGGATTGACCAATATTTGTGGAAAATACATTGATTTCTCCATTTTACAAACTTTGAAAAAAACCGAGTGTGGCACTTTCAAACACTGGAATACATGCAGTGAGAGAACTGTTGCACCTTATTCAAGGAATACATCCTGAAAATCTGAGCTTGTTACACCACACAAGTGATTTTAGGTGAATTTTTGAAGTTTTCCCGTTTTTTTCCACACTTTTGGAAATAGGCCCCGCCCACTTGTTTAAATAAATACCATATTTAATACTTTAGTTAAGGGCAATGTCTGGAAGGGAATGAAGAAGGTTTTGTAAAAATCCGATCAGCCATTCTTGCGTAGTAGATTTCTTGACATCACAGCGCCCCCTAGTGATGGACGATCCTCAAATGCGGGTCACATGTGCAAAATCTTATTTGGACAATGGGTTATGAAGGACATGTCAAAATCTGTTATGGTTTTACAATAACCAGCAATTACATTTAGAGCTAGCTAGCTAACAATCACTTATTGTAGCGTTACTTTTTGAAAAAGTCAAAATTCAAAAATCTGCCGCGTTAACTTTTTTTATTTGTCCATGACACGCTTATATATAAAGTTTTTTCTCCTCCTACAAAAAATGTAGGAGGAGATTAACAAGAAAGGTCCAACCTTTGTAGCCATGTAGCGTGAAAACCAGCTGGGAAACGAAGGGTGTGCCAATTCCCTTTATTTTGCAGAATCATCCAATAAACAAATTGATGTGAAGTTTTTGAGTGTAGGACCAGTAGGTTGGTGGTTATAGGCCAAAACGCGTTGTCCTTTGTTATAGCGCCCCCTAGTTGTTGAGGGGTCTGAATTTCTGGGTTTGAGTAGCGGTGCACATTCTGTACTTGGATACCTGATTCAATAAGTTCGTTACAAATCCGCATGGGCCGCCCAACGCGTTTTAGCGGAGAATAATAATTACCCGTAATAATAATAAATAATTTAAAAACACGAGAAAAACAATAGGGTTCTCTGCTCACAGAGCAGACGAACGGCATAGCCGTTCGCCTGCGCTGCGGGCTTGGAACCCTAATTTAAAAATACGAGAAAAACAATAGGGTTCTCTGCTCACAGAGCAGACGAACGGCATAGCCGTTCGCCTGCGCTGCGGGCTTGGAACCCTAATAACAATGTTTTTCCCACGGAACATTCGGGCAATCTTAACTCTTACAATTGCGTTTACCTCATAACCTGTAGTGTGTGCAAGGCCTATTATGTACACTCAAAAAAGTGAACTAGGTGGGTTGTGCACTTTATATAAATTTTATGTTGTCAGTTTACTAAAAATAAATGTCTTTTATAAGTTAACATACATTTTTCTAATAAAGTCTACATAATTGTGTCTTTCGTTCTGTGTACACAATAATTCTACATTGGTTAAACAATAATAATTTAATTTAAATGAATTATGGATGAAATACTTCGTACATCCAGAAGGTGGCAGCGGTAATGCACCATTTCGTTGCGTCCCAACCGCCAAAAAAATCCAAGAAGAAGAAAATGAAGACGAAGAAGGAGCAGAAGAAGAAGGCGTTTGGATTTAGTTTGGCGGTGAAGTTACCAACATCGAGAGAGGTAGGTAATGGTTCATTCATACCTATTATTCTACTAGCAAATTATTGGGATTTAGTTCCCATTAATTAAATCCCAATAAAAAACAATTGTTTTTTGATACAACAATCGTTTTATATTTCTGAAGTGCTTGTGTTTTAGAGATCAGTGGGTATGTATTTGCTACAATATACAGCATACATTATGCTAAAGTGTGCAATATTCTATCCGATAATGTTGTATGTCGTACCAACAATAATAATACGTTTGAAACAAGCATGAAGGCCATTGTGGTCGGCTAGGAAGCGGGTGTTAGTGGCGGCTGCTAACTGCGCCCAAAAGTCAGCACCAGCTAGTTTGTAAACTAGTATGTGTTAGCTCGTTATCAGCCGAGGCCTTAGTTGTCAGTGACGGTCGGTTATCAGTCTGCGGCTCCAGTGTACGTTAAGGCCGAGATAATCTCGCGCGTTGGGTTGCTGCGCTGGTCTGCTTGAACCGTGTGAATAGGAGTGCTTTAGATGTTTGTAGTTGACACGTGTGTAGAGGAGTTAAATAAGTTGTAATTGAATGGAAACAAGAGGCATGGAAATAGGCTCCCCCAACATTATTATTTTTTATATTTACCTCTAAATTTTCGGGTTAATAAGTTATTTGCGTTATACTGGTTATTGAGTGCAATTACACATGCAACCACTTGGGGGCGCTGGTCACCCTGGTAAAATAGAAAGGAACGAGCACACAGAAGATTAAATCTTCTGGTTGGTGCTAAAAGAAGCTCGACTGTGTCTCGTCTGTTCTATACTCCAGGTCAGTATGCATTTAGAAGCTGTATTTAAGTTATCAGTAAGAGTTGATGAAGTTATGAAACCGAGGGTCGAGTAAGACGTTACAGTATTCAGTTTGTGAAGAGTATGGAATTGAAGCGGGACATGTCAATGAAAAGCTAACTAATGCTAATGCTAGCGAACATTCTGCTTGTGTGAAGCGCGGCAGAGACGGTATTAAAGTGACTACACCATTTTTGGTTTTGGAGTGAAACTATGTTGATTCGTAGTTGTGAGATGATTACACTGTTTAGATACTGTAAACAGTTAAAAGCCAAAATCTGTATATATTAAAGTACCTGTTTGTGCACAGAAAGGGGGGTTAAATTCATATTTGTTTGTTACTTTGCTGATATATAACACAAATGGTCTGAGGGAATGAGACAAGGTATTCAAGCTAAACCAATGATTAAGGAGATACATTATTTAAAAGGAATTAAAATCTCTGAATATCGTGTGTCATCATTTCAACATTCATAATGTTAAAAGAGAATGTTTTTAAAATAATTCTTGTTTGGTTTGGATGAATGTCATGGTAAAATGTGATACTTGAAGTGCTTAAAAGCAGAGGTGCTGTGTAATCGAAGTATGTTATAAATTACATAATTGAGAGTGCCTCTTTTTCCCCTTGCAGAATTTCTAAAAGGGTGTCGTGAAGATGACAGGTTGGCGTTGTTATCTTAGGTCAAGAAGAGACATAACGATAAAGTGGTAAAAGAAAAGATGGCCAAGACCTTCGTATACAGGAGACAGGAGGTTGTCAAAGACAAGCCCATGGTTGCAGAATTCAAGATCAGATGGCCAGGATTGTTCACTGTGGCAGAGGTAGGAAATGCTTCTTTATTATTTGTTTAGTAATTCTGCAGTTTTGGATAGTGACAGTGTATAGACAGAAAAGGGCAGGGGGGGAGTAGGGATGATGTGCATCAAAGGGCCTGAGATCAGATTTGAACCCCTCATACAGTAAGTATATTTTGCCGCTGATAGAATGTAACATGGGAATGTTAATTATTTTGTGTCAAATGTAACCATGCCACAGGAAATACTGTTTAGAGTGTAGCCTGTTTTTTTTTTTTTTTTTATTCTGTTTAAATGTTTTAATAGGTGCTGATATGTTGTTTGTTGACATTATGTTTTCAGGTGGAAGCAGAATTTGTGAGGATCACTACTGGTCCCCTTGTCTCAAAGTTCCATGCATAGCTTGACCAACACACTGCCCAGCCCATCGGTGTTTAATAAAAAGGGAGGCTCTACAGGGACTAAAATCAGAAGAACTCTGGTCCCAATCACACGGGTATGTTTTGTTAACAGTATAGAACATTATGGAATTTGAAAGTTGATTTGATTTTCATGAAAAGTAAAAAATGTTAAGCGCAACACTTTTTTTTCTTTTTTTTTAAGAATGAAACTGTTGAAAAGAGAAGGGGATGCATCCTCAGGGCACTTTGTATCTATCTAAATGAAGATCCGAACATCCTCTTCAAAGAATACCAGGTTGGTAATTAAAAAAAAAAATGTGTTTTTACCTTTTAATCAATCAAATCTTTATTAACCTTTTTAAATTTGAACAGCTGCACTTGGTTGTATGTCTTACATGTTTTCCCTATTATCCATGGAGCGTCTACTTATTTTTACTCCAATAGTTCTTTTTGAAGTACATGTGTAAAAGTTTGAGTATCTATAAAAGTAAAATTTTAGTTGTTTGCATTGATTTGTATCTGTGTACGTACACAACTACAAATTCCACTGTTACAGCTGCTCAAACCTTTTTCACCAATGATACCTTTATAGTTGCACTATTTTTATTTAAGGGAAACCTGAAAGGCAAAAGTAAATCTTTGGACATCTACAAAATTTGTGATTGGTTGTCTTCTTCTCCATTATGTAAAGGATGCTGATGGTACTGCTGTACAGAGGGAGCTTGGGCTACTTACTCTCGTCATCTACAGCAACAAAGTCGGGGAAGGTGATGCCACCACTCCTCAAGCTGATGTTGGACTAGTGGTCGAGGGTGTTGAAGTTCTACATGACCTGGGGGACGTTGCTTCTGCATGTGCACTCTTAATGGGTGTAATATATGCACTAAACCTCAGTTATCCTAAAGGACTGAAAGCCTTCTTTGAAGTTCTACAGACGCTCTTCCTTTAAATGGATACTAGCACCCTCTCGACAAAGGTAAAGATACTCATGAACAAAATGTATGAACAAACCCAACCATTGACTGGGATGCCGAATGTGAACAAAAATGATTCTGTAAGAAAACAGAGCAGGAAAAATAAATCATTTCAGAAACATAAACATTTGGAAACGTTTTGGAATACCACCATAAGTGAGTGTAATGTTAACATCTTTTTTCCCTTTCATATTACAAAAATAAGTTGACAGTAGCTGTGTCTCAATTCGGCGGCTGCGTCCTTTGAAGGACCCAGCCTACACAGCCTTAGGAGGACCCAGCCATCGGAGGATTGGTAAATGGGACGGTCTAGCCTTTGGAGCACTTCCTGGTTGCGACACGACGTCATCACGTCTACCCCAAGACCGGGAAAAACAGCACCAGCGCCGATAAACGACACTAAAAAATGGAGATCGAAATTTTTATGTTATTCTTTTTCATTCACTTGTTCTTGTGGAGGAGGAG
The DNA here is from genome assembly GCF_011125445.2 of Fundulus heteroclitus. NCBI lineage: Eukaryota > Metazoa > Chordata > Actinopteri > Cyprinodontiformes > Fundulidae > Fundulus > Fundulus heteroclitus. Next base: position 562,302 of record NW_023397263.1, read on the forward strand.
AGTCGGGTTAGACGGCTTCGACGGCAGCAAAACCGGCGAAGAATTTTTCTCAGGCTGGGAGAGCGCAGTGGAGAGGTAACATTTACCTGCTATTATTTTCACCCAGGGGCCTGCTATTGATCATAATATACCAGTTATTAAACAAACGCTTGTCAGCAGATTGACGAATATGTTTAAATATAAAATTGTATATTTATTTGTAAGACTTGATATAGGCTTATGTTTGTAACCTTAGTAATTTGAATTGAATAGTTAAATGTGTACAAACCCTGTAAATAACTGACTTAAATCACTACTTTCACTATCACTAATGTTGTGTTGAGAAGCCAAACTGTAATATTGAGAAATAAATCATTATATGCCTAAATTGTTATTCCCTTACTGCCTGATTTTATTTGCAATTATATAACGAAAAAATAATACGGGAAAAATAAATCTCAATATAAAAACGTAAAAAATTAAAAGTTAAATAGTGGATCTAGATGAAGTAAAATAAGTAAAAGCCAGAATTGTTTGGTCACAAATTAGCAACACCAGGCGTTAAGGGGTTAACATTCACTAGAATTGTATCAGCTAAAATTAAATTGCTGTCATCTAATCCTGTTGTTCTTAATCTTCATGTCTTTATCCAGACAAGGCCGATGTACTGCTGCATCAACCTAAATGTTCCCATTCTCCAGCTTTTTTTCAACGACCATGACACCACACCTGATTTTCGGCTGAGCAGAGTCTCTGGCGCTACTGGAGCTTCTCTGCCAGGAAAGACGACATGGATGGGGGGCCACAATAGAGACCTTGGTCTTCCTCTTCTGGCTGGCGAGTGGGGCATCCTACAGAGTGGTGGCTAGGGTGTTCGGGATGCCTCGCTTCACAGTTCACCGCATCGTTCACCGGGTTACTGAGGAGGTGGTGGCCATCCGCCACTGAGTCATCTGCTTCCCCAAAACTCCAGAAGACCTGGCAGCAGTAACCCAGGGGTTTAAAGGGCTGGCAAGACACAGAGCTTTTCTCAAAGCTGCTGGAGCGATCGACGGCTGCCATGTGAGGATCAAGCCTCCAAGCGGTCCTGATGGTCACTGCTACCGCAACAGGAAACTGTTCTCCTCCATCATCCTGCAGGCAGTTTGTGACCATCAGGGCCGCTTCATCGACACGTACGTGGGCTGGCCGGGGTCGGTGCATGACTCCAGAGTGCTCCGGCACAGCCCACTGTACCGGCGGGGCATCTACCCTCCTCCGGGTCACTTCATCTTGGCAGATGGTGGGTACCCGTGTCTCCAACACCCACTCCCCCTCATCACTCCCTTCAAGCGGCCGGTAGAAGGTGTGGGAGCCCAGTGCTTTAACAGCCATCATTCCAGGGCACGCTCCATCATAGAGCGTGCCTTTTGGATGATGAAGACGAGGTTTAGGGCCATCTTCCTCCAAGCGCTGGAGGTGGACCACACCTTTGTGCCTCAGGTATGTTGCTACATGAGGGAATTATTGCTTATTGTTAAATGATAAAAACCTTTAAAGTAATTTATTCAAATCTAATATTAATTGTTTTTTGTCTTCTTTTTTCTACAGGTCATAACGGCATGTGCTATCCTGCACAACATCTGCCTGGGAGCCGGTGACATCATGGCCCCAGACGATGAAGTGCAGGACGACATGCCAGAGGATGAGGAGGGGGAGAATGTGTTGGAGGCAGTCAGTGGTGCTCCCTGGCGGGACCTGCTGTCTGCCGAGGTGTCTGCCCTGGAGGAGGTTCTACCCGACCATGATTACATTTAGATGGCAAGTATAATCACTTTTTAGCTGTTCTCATTTAAGGGTTATGAAAATAGTTGTAGTAAAGTAATTTTCTGCGTCTTCTTAAACATTTTTAGTAACATGGCAGCCGTCGATTGTGTCAGCCCTGCAAACCCTGATGGACGATGTGGTGAACAGTGGAGAGAGGCATCCCCCACCCCCAGATGATGTCCCACTCGCAGTCAGAAGACTCCAAGGTCATCTCTGCTGACTGAGCAGGACTCCTGCTCAGTCATAATTGTGTGTATATATATATATATATGTGTGTGTGTGTGTGTGTGTATATGTATGGAGGACCAAGTCTTCCATATCTAAAAATAAATACAGAAATAAATAAATGCTCAATAAATAAATAAGCATACAATTAATTGCCACCAAATTAATAAATGTAGGTAGAAATTAAATTATACAGTGAGACATAAATGTATATATCTCTTTTAATTAGCTTATTCTTTTATTCGCCTTTGTAATAATTACCTTATTTATTTATTGTGCGTTATAATCTTCAACTTTATTTATTAATTACTTATTTTTTTTAAGTATTTATTTTTGTGCATATTATAATATTTTTGTCTGTTTTATTCTTCCTTTGTATTTTTTTACCCTATATATTTCTGTGATGCTATTTATTTCTGCCTGTCGTTTTTACATTTCTGCATGTCCTTTTTACATTTCTGTATGCATTTCTGCCTCATTATGCAAATGAGGAGGGGCTGTGTCTTAAGGGCTCAACTTCTTCCCATTGGTTGGTTAGCATTTTACTGCATCGGTCAAATCTACATGGCTTTCCCCCGCACTAAAGCTTAAGTAATGTCAAACTCATCAGGCAGACGTTCAGTGTCCAACCTCTTAAGGAAAGCTGCTAATAGACTGGAAGAATTAGAACGCTGTACATTTGGGATCTGAATGTTTTTCTGAGGTTTCAGATTCGTTTTTTCCAGATCAGTAACTCATCGGCGGATGATTTATTCTACAAAACAGACACCTCTCCGCAACCACAGCAAGGCAGACACTGAGCTACAACCATAGTTTCCTCAAAACGAGTCTCCCACCGCGCTGGGAGAATTACATTGGACCCCATGCAGAGCTCGCTTGATAAGAAAATACTGTAGTTGATTATAAAAGTCCCGTTGACTCCACGGAGTCAACAGGATCTAGCTCATGGTTGATCCGGTTGAGGGGCTCCGATTTCGGCCAGCGTCTCGCAGCTGCTCCCTCCTCCCACACGCGGTGGTGCATTTAGGGACCGTCAAAAAATGTTTGAATCAAGCACTCTTGAGAAACAAAAATCAATAAATTCCGTATTTTGTGACCACCTATGACAAAACTAATATAAAATCATGCCACTAAATAACATCTGTAAGGCACCCTTGTTTTTATTCCATTTTAAGCTATTTTCAATTTTTAAGATTTATTCAAAGACAATAGTTGGCTGAAGTAGTAGAACAATTTCACAAAGAATTTGAGTGAGTGGGTCACATGACCTGGAAGCTATTGAAGAAAAGTCCAAATTTTTGTCTTGAAATTTGAAAATAGCTTAAAAATTAATAAAAACAAGTGTGCCTTACAGATTTTTATCTATTGGCATCAATTTATATTAGTTTATCTTAGCTGGTCACAAGATAATACATTTATTGATTTTTATTTCTCAAGAGAGCTTGGTTCAAAAGTTTTTTGACGGTCCCTAAATGCACCACCGCGTGTGGGAGGAGGGAGCAGCTGAGAGACGCTGGCCGAAATCGGAGTCCCTCAACCGGATTAACCATGAGCTAGATCCCGCTGACTCCGTGGAGCTTGAATGTCCAATATCCAAATTCAAACCAACTTCACTGCGGTGCTGGATCATGCGTAAAGACGCAGCGTGAACCCCAAGTGTTGCAGCTGAGGGGGAAATGTTGGATCGGCTTGATGAAACTCCGCCTCCTTCACAAATTAGACCAACATGGATAGAATAATGATAATATGTAGTGCTTTTTATTGCCTGGATGTGAATCTGATAATTCATATTGTGCCTTTTATAATCAACTACAGTATTTTCTTATCAAGCGAGCTCTGCATAGGGTCCAATGTAATTCACCCAGCGCGATGGGAGACTCGTTTTGAGGACACTATGGTTGTAGCTCACTGTCTGCCTTGCTGTGGTTGCGGAGAGGTGTCTGTTTTGTAGAAGAAATCATCCGCCGATGAGTTACTGATCTGGAAAAAACGAATCTGAAACCTCAGAAAAACATTCAAATCCCAAATGTACAGCGTTCTAATTCTTCCAGTCTATTAGCAGCTTTCCTTAAGAGGTTGGACACTGAACATCTGCCTGATGAGTTTGACATTACTTAAGCTTTAGTGCGGGGAAAAGCCATGTAAATTTGACCGATGCAGTAAAATGCTAACCAACCAATGGGAAGAAGTTGAGCCCTTAAGACACAGCCCCTCCTCATTTGCATAATGAGGCAGAAATGCATACAGAAATGTAAAAAGGACAGGCAGAAATGTAAAAGCGACAGGCAGAAATAAATAACATCACAAAAATATATAGGGTAAAAAAATACAAAGGAAGAATAAAACAGACAAAAATATTAAAACATGCACAAAAATAAATACTTAAAAAAAATAAGTAATTAATAAATAAAGTTGAAGATTATAACGCACAATAAATAAATAAGGTAATTATTACAAAGGCGAATAAAAGAATAAGCTAATTAAAAGAGATATATACATTTATGTCTCACTGTATAATTTAATTTCTACCTACATTTATTAATTTGGTGGCAATTAATTGTATGCTTATTTATTTATTGAGCATTTATTTATTTCTGTATTTATTTTTAGATATGGAAGACTTGGTCCTCCATATATATGTTCTTTAGTAATATTTTTTAGTAATATTTTTTATATGTTCTGTAAATAGTTGTAATAGTTCATTTTAAAATCTAATGTAAATAGTTAAAATGTTTTTGATAGTTTATTGTAAATACTTGCTTCCCTAAAAATAAATTTATGTTGTCACTGAGAAGTTGTTCTAAGTTTACTTAAATTGTGAAGAAGTGATGAAACAGATAATGTATAAAGGTTAAAAGACTTTAAGAACACACCTACAACAATAACTTTTATAAACAATTTAATAGTTTAAACAATTTAATAGTTTAATTTAACAACAACAGCAACACAGAACCTGAACTTGTAAAAAAAAAACACCAAACAAAATTAACGTCTGTCCACCATCCTCTCCAATAAATCAAATAATCTGTCCACCCTTTCCCGACTCTCTCTTTCTCTTCTCTCCTCCGCTTCCCTCTGCCATCTGATATCCTCCCTGATTAAATCCACCAACTCGTCACTCGTACTTCTCTTCCTCCTTTCCCTCCTCTCTCCTGGCCTCTCATCGTCATTTTCTTCCTCATCTTCCCCCTGATGCTGCTCAGCCTCTGCAGCACCTGGCTCTGGTGTGTCCTCAGGGATGGAGGCAATTAGGACAGGTGGGGCAATAGAGGGCCTCTGTCCTAATACCTCATCCATGAGGACAAACCATGGCCAGGTGGCAGCAGTAGGGTTCCCACTGACCCCCTGCCCTGTCCCTGGATCTTTGCATTCCTAAAGTAAAGAAAAACATTTTGTGTCAACAGATGCAATTTTCTGTAGTGTTTCTTTAAATCTAGAATATAGGAGTGTTTCATGAACTGCATGGATTCATGAAATTCTACAGAAAAAGAGACGACTTTGGAATGTTAACTTGGAGATGCCTTTTTTAAGCTTACTCAAGTGTAAATTAACCTGAATATAATACATGTAATATGTCATTTCCCCACACATATATACACACACATGTATGTAGCCAAACCTGAACATACTTTGTATTTTTTCTTCAAGTTGTCCCACTTTTTTTGGCCTGTTGTGGCTCAACTTTACCCTCCAGGCCCATTTTTTGCAGGATTGTTCTAAACAAGAGAAATTAGAAGAGATGAACACACAAGGATCACTACTATCACAAATATAAGATTTGAAAAAAAGTGACATCTGGGCATCTTTTGATGTGATCAAAAGATGATATTTGTACGTTGGTGTTTGAACAGGACTTTGAACTTGTGTGACTTTTACATACAAATGCAACATGTATATGGAATTATGCCTCAACTCTTACCTCCATCCGACTGTGGCAGTGTTATTGGCCCCGGTAAAGAGGTGGTCATGTTGCCCACGGAGTTTAATGAACTCCTCTGTATGCTCCCTGCTCCCTAGAACAAAATGACATGTAAAGCATATTTCTGTTATGTCAACAGGCAAAGTGACTGTTCTGTATAATTACGCCAGTATTGTTCTTCAAGTGAATTATACTTTAAACCTTATTATACTGTACTGTAAATTAACTATACGTTATTGAGTATTCAAACAAAACGTTTGCAGTATTAACAGCCCAGTACAGCTGGACTGATGTTATTTCTTCAGCTGCATTAAGCTTTGACAGTTCAAATCATTTGTAATAAACGGCATGAGAATAAATTGATCCAATTTGTGAGGGACACGGCTATCAGCACAGTTACAAAAAGATGTAGGTTAAAATAAAAAATTGTGACATTTGTATGAAGGCTTTTAATGTTGCTGAACGTCTCGTATCAACAGATTAGCTCTAAGCTTTAGCTTCAGCTGGTCCTATAAATTCCGGTGGCTCCATTACCGTCACGTATTTTAATAATGTTCAGTTAAAAAAATAAAAATAAAAACATCTTGTTGTTCATAATTATTTGTATCTAGTTGGGTCAATTCACATTGTGTTAAAAAAGTTAGATGAACATAACAATTTTGCTTTTAACTAACGTAAAACACTTACGTGGAACCTGTTGACAAAAATATTTTAATTAAAGTCAATGTTTCAGTTTTTTGAGTGTAGGAGAGACCCGCAACCCCATTAGAATAAGAATAGCACATCACAAACACAATGTATTAAAGAAAAAGAAGACAGAAACCATGTTTGTTAAACACTTTATTGAACATGGATGGGTGGCTGCCAGATTCTTAGTTCTAGAAAACAACATTCACTGGTCAACAGCTCAATGAAAAAGAGCAGAGAGAATCTGGATTAACAAATTAGATACCAAACATCCTCGTGGTTTGAATGAAGCATAGACCCACCTCGTGATTTCCTACAGTGGGGACGCCCGTGCACAGACTGATGCACCAGTCCTCTTTTCATTTTCACCAACTTTGGCTGATTTTTTCATCAATGTCTGTTGGCCTTGGAGGGATTTGAGACAAGTTTGGAAGTATTCAACGGGTCTGTCTTTTAAGTGGCTGTGGGTTGTCTCCAAGTGACGCTGCAGCTTTGATGGCTTCATAGACTCGTTTGACAGCACAGTAGAACAGATGACACACATTGGAAATTCAATGTCATTTGTCTGCTTAAAGGTAAACCCAAACTTCAGGTAATTGTCTGTATATTTTCAGGTCTTCTCTCTTTTACGCTTACCTGTTACAGCTGCAGGGCCTACAGCAGGCAGGCCTACATCGTCACTTTTATTTTCACCTGCGGTTTCTGAGGTGGGGGGTAGGCCTCTCTCTTCTGTACTTGTTTTTTTTTGTCATGTCACAAAACGATCCATTTTAAATTTTTTAGATCCAAACATAAGCACTAGCCGCTAACATAATAAGAATGGGCTCTCGGCCAATCACAGGGAACCTGACAGAGCCAGCGTGTCACATACGGCCTCGTGATTGGCAGAGCAGCAATAGGGGCGGGAAAGCTGTTACAGCCTTTGAGTTTGCTTTTTTTAACTTAACTTTTATTCTCTTTTTGTTCGTTCTTATTTGTTCACTGTAACTCTGTGAAGTCCTGCCCTCTCTAAAGATGTTGTTTGAGAGGGTCTTCATGTTATTTTAATGCCGCTTCCACACGCTGCCGTTTTTTCCACCTGCCTTATTTCTAATCCGCAATCACTTCCTGTTTGCGGTAAGGCGTATTGTGTCACTTCCTGTTTTCACAGTGTGAACTGCTGTCTGTTGCTCCAGACTCTCTCGCTCTTATCTGTAATCGCATTGCTGTAATATCTGTTTCTAACACATAAGCACTTTTAAAACATTTTCTGCTGCTGCACATCACGTTTGTGAACTCCTCGTGTTGTGGGACATTACAGATATATACATACATATATACATACATATATATATATATATATATATATATATATATATATATATATATATATATATATATATATATATATGTGTGTAAGTAATGTCTATTACATATGGAGTAATGTAACAAAAGTAATTTCACCCTGGGATTATTAAAGTATTTCTGATTCTGATTCCTCGTTGATGGGACAGGTGTTGTGAATGAAACGGTGCCCAGCTTGAAAGAGCTCCTGTGTGTCGCTGAATGTGTGCATTGATGACTGAAAGACATCTTCTGCCTCCATTTATCTGTTTACTACAGTGTGTTGAAATTATGTTAATGTGTATTTAAAGATATTTCAATTAGTGGAAAAAAATTGCAGGGGGGGGGGGGGTATAAAAAAAATGTCTAATCAACCAAAACTTTCGCGACACCCATGCAGTACCTCCTCGGACCCCCTAGGGGTTGCGGACCCCCTGTTGAAGACCCCTGCTCTAGATCATAAATTCAATTGTTCTAACAGCTATGAACAAGCTCCTCGGCCTCTTGGCAGGGGGCGCTCAAGGGACGCCGCTCGTGATCCCAAAACTATAGAGTAACAGCAAGTTATGGATGTTTTATTAGCGAGTTATGCTAAACAAGTAAGGCACTAAAAAGACTCAAAACATACAGCTGTAAGAGGACTGAACAAGGAAGGCTTTCCTCCTTGGCAGTGACCTCCACTGAGACAGAGAGACTTTTAAAACTGAAGAAGACAAAGAGAACCTTTACCGGAAAGTGACATAAAGTAATATTTTTGTTCAGAAAGAGCGCCGCATGGACTTCATTTATAAGTAGAGGTAAGACAGCGATAATTATTCATGTTTTGTTTTTGTAATGAAATGTGCGAAATGTGTGTTATAGTTTTTGAATGTGTTACAAATGCAGAAATCCATCATAACTCATAAACTGTTACCAATCAAATGACAAATAATTTAGTTTTTTTTTTAATAAAAGAATCAATTTTTTTCCATGTCTCTTGGTGAATTTAGTTGGCTCAATCAGTCTCCTTCAGCACTTTGCAATGAGTCTACCCTGTAGAGTGTATGTATTTGTAAATCTGACTCTGATGACGTCAGTGCCTTACCTGCCATGAACCCTACCGCACCTCACTGCTGGGCACCCTGGTATAGTCTGACTGAATTTGATTTTGTTAAGTGCCTTGAGATGATATGTATCATGAATTGGCGCTATATAAATATTGAATTGAAGTTAATGGTAAAAAGTTACCAAACATAATGTATTAAAGATTCTTAGCTTAGTGCAATAACTTTACTGGTCCCACATATCAGTAATTCAGTAAATAGGCTGTAAAGTAGTGTAAAGAACAGTGTATGTTACACAATAATATATGAATAACAAAGATGGATTGAATCCCTTACATTTATTTTTTGGCCAATAGGCCTCATGGTGACATACAACTTCCATTCTGTGGAGGAGCAGGTTATCTTGATTTCCGATATCTTAGAGAGCGGTGTTTTACAGTCCCTCACCAATCTCCCCAAATTTCGTTTGGGAGATGTTCACAGACTGGCACAAAAACCATTGGCCACGCCAGCCTCCAAACTCGACAAAGGTTACAAGTTCTTTGTAGAACAATACCTTTTCGATTATGAAGGTAAGTGTTTTGTCTTCATAGCTCTGATGTTAGCAGAGATGCTAGGATTATGATAGATACCAACAGGAGTTTTCGTCATTTATTAGTTTTCTATTTCTCCAATAAGTTGAGTGTGTTTCTCAGTCTTGTCAGTAGATTTGGAGCCTCAATTAAGAAAATAATTTTGCCCATACCTGTTAAGACCTGCAGTAGTTTATGACATCAAAGACTCAGAAACACACTGTCAACAATTTTACATGCACACTAATAATCAGTTTATTATAGTATTTCTGGATTGTGAGGCTGTTGGGCGCAAACCTCTTATGTTCAAAACTGTTATTTTTCAGGAATTGACAAAAACGTGTATTTTAAAAACTTGAAAAATCAAACTTTGCATATTTTACTTATTTTATTACATAGATAGGCATGCTTAGTTTTTAAATATATTTTGACTAAATAAAGCTCACGTAAAGTAGAGTGTTTTTGACTAATGTCAAATGAAGGTTTGAGCCTGACAGTGACAAAGTCACCATAAAAACAACAAGACCTGGTGTATTATCAGATTTTTATAGCTTTCAGTCCAAAAAACAGTGTCCCAGAAGTGTAATTTGATTGTGCACATGTAAATGTAGTCAGTGAGGGAAAAAATAAAGTTCTTTACATCTGCTGTCTCCAACAGTCATCATTTTCATGTTGCTGCTTTGATGAATTAGAAATGAGCTAAATCCACTTAACACAGCATGTCTCTATTTCCAATTTACACTGGACAACAAAGAGGACCCCGTGGCTCTGGAGTATTATTGTGCTGCAGGTAAAGCTCTATGTAATCACATAGTAGCCCTGCTATTTCGGATGGCACACTACAGTACCATTGGCTTCAAGACTGTGCCATTGCCACTGTCATGCACCAGCTTGCTGCAGACATGGCATCGGCCAGGGACGCAGGTTATTTAGTATTTACTACTCTTGATAATGTATTTCCTATATTGTTGTCATTATTAATGTTGATATTTTTGTTATTATTGCTGTTATAGGGAATTGCACCAGAGGCAACAAATGAGATGACGGTGTGTAAGCCACAGAAAAAAAGAAGTGTTGGAACTGGTGAAAAGTGCACACTTTACAGAACATATACTGTTTAGTTTGAATTAGTTTTACTCTCCACTCATTTAACCAACAATGCCTTTTCTTTTTGCTGCACACATCCTTTTTGTTGTTTTTGCTCTGTTAAAATCAGTCCACATTCACCATTGTTTTTATATGAAGGTATTTTTGAATCAAAACTATTTGTGCATTGTAAGTGTGAATTTGAAGTTTCAGAGAGAGTTACATTGTAAGTTTTGTCATTGTAGAATAAAAAAAATATATTTTTTTTACATCTGTTCAAATTTTAAGTCCAAGTACACAAATTGTGTTCCACAAGTTGCACATCAAAAACTTCTTACATTCTGAATTTTGCTCTAAAAGGTCCATAACTTATGTTGCAAAACTATTTGTGCATTGTAACTTTGGAGCTTTGTAATTGTAGATTTGTTTCTATCTTTCACAATTACAAAAAAAAAGTTACACCTCTTCAAATTCTAAAGTACATAAATTGTGTGCACATCAAAAATCTCTTACATACTCAGTTTTGCTCCAAATGGTCCAGAACTATTTTTGCAAAACCATTTGTGCATTGTAACTTTGGTGTTTTGTAATTGTAGATTTTTTTTATCTGTCACAATTACAAAAAACCTACACATCCCATTCTCACTGATAAAGAAAAACAGGAAAACAATAAGTGAGAATGCTGACTGAGCATTCTCACTGATAATAACTAGAAAAAGCTGTTCCTGCGAAACAGCAGTGAGAATGCTTTCCTGCAGAATGATTGAGGAAAAGATGCATAAGATCTTTGAAGAAGAGAAAAAAAACTAGCTGAAAGTAAAATAACCAATTTTAATATGAAAAACAGGTGAAGGATTATGAAAAAATTAACTAGTTGAAGATAGTTGAAGGATATTTGAAAGTTGGTATTAGTAGTAGTACTATCAGTAGTAGTAGTTGTAGTATCAGTAGTAGTTGTAGTATCAGTAGTAGTAGTAGTAGTAGTATCAGTAGTAGTATTAGTATCAGTTGTAGTAGTATCAGTAGTACTATCAGTAGTAATGAAAGAAAGTAATGAGAACCACAATCCCTGGAAAAAAGTGTGACCATTACCAAAAAACCTACCAAGGTGACAAAGACAGACCTGCCCCATTTCTACACTCATACAACATTGGGCACCAGTTCACATGCGTAAAACAACTAAGCGACATTGTGGTCCATGTTGATTACAGCGAAAATTACACATGCAAATGTAGTAAAGAAATTAAGGACACTCACTTTAGTGGATCCCACCAGCAAGTCACACTACTCACAGGGGTGATGTACTTCAGTGAAGGACAAGCTGAATCATTTGCCACTATATCTGTTAGGTATTGTCAGGTGGATATCAGTTCTAATAAGGATAGTTGAAAGTTAGTTGTAGTAGTAGTACTATCAGCAGTAGTAGTTGTAGTATCAGTAGTAGTAGTTGTAGTATCAGCAGTAGTAGTTGTAGTATCAGTAGTAGTAGTAGTAGTAGTATCAGCAGTAGTAGTAGTAGTATCAGTAGTAGTAGTAGTATCAGTAGTAGGAGTAGTAGTATCTGTTGTAGTAGTAGCAATATCAGTTGTATCAGAAGAATTTGAAGGAATTTGAAGAATATGAAACAATTTAAGGATATGAAAAATTTGAAGAATTTGAAAGAATTTGCAACTTCAAGTCTAGGGTGACTAAAGCTCATATTGATCCAATAAATTCATCATGTTTTTGTTTGTTTGTTTGTTTGTTGTGGTGTTTTATACAGATTTCAATCATCTTTGTGCAAAAATACAAACATAGGATTCGACATCATTACATGTGGCCAGTGTGTGTGTGTGTGTGTGTTTTTTTTCACTAGTGTTGGCCATTTTGCAAACATCTGTGAGATTCAGAGTTCATCTATGTTCGTGTGACTCGTGTCCTAACTTTGGGTTTTAAATTAGCCGGTTCTAATTGCACAGATGTGGAAAACCTTTATCCATACCAACTTACCAGCTGATACCCCACAATGAGGCAGGATTCACACAATGGTGTGTCACTTTCGAAAAATAATTTTTTTTTATTTTACTTACAGGATTATTATTTATATATTTTTATAAGCTAATTTGCATTGTTTATAATAAAGAGTTCAGAAAATAATGACTTTTTTTCAAATCTGACCATAGTCAACAATATTACCAGATGACAAAGTATTACACATTCCAGAAAGTCAAGAATCCTCCAGATTACAGTTAACACACCATGAGGGAGTCCTGTCTTATTCACAGTATAATTATGACAAAGAAAATCCTGTTCATGATTACATTCAGATGTGATTAATGTAAAAGCTTAAAAATAAACCAGATTTGAGGAAACCTGTTGGAGAAATATAATGATACATAATTCTGAAACATGGCACAAAGCTGTCCATAGATGGACAGGATAAAAAAGTGTAATAGGCTATGTGCACGATGTTGCTACGCAACTTCCGCTAACTGAAAGGGGTAAGGGAACATACTTCCGGTTAGGCTGTTCACCCACGGCAAGCAATGGCGTTCTATACTCGCTGCCTGCAGGACCTTCCAAAAATCACAATCAACGACGTCCTCCGGTTTATACGAACCTTCTCATCTGCTCCACGGAGTAAAAAAGACAAAGGCTTCAAGTTTTACGTGTCGAACTACATTGACAACTTTGAAGGTAAGTAATGTACCAGTCGGTCACTGCTGAGCCAATGTTGACTACCTAGGTATTTTTTTTAATTCTGTACATACATATACTGTCTCGTTTTCACTTATAACATATTTGTTTTAACTTCAAAGCCATTGTTTCAGATTCTGTTTTAATGTTTTAACCACAGTTTCCAACAAAGAGAGAGAGTGAGCGTCAGGGCGGTCTGTTACAGATCGATGCGCAAAAATGATAAGCCTCATGAACTCAGAGTAGGGTGAAATCACATGAAATGCTTTTGTTCTATGCAAAGAGGACTATATTTTGGGGGTCTTATGTCGCTCGTGTGCAGCATAAGTTGTAAGTATTTCTAGCTGTTGTGTGTTGGAGTATTAGCGCACATATAAGTTAGCTAACTTTAGCATTAGCTTAGCTACACAAGAGCCCCAGAAGCTAGTCTGTTATGACTACAGATTTTCATTATATTGTAAGTTCAAATATATATGACTCTGTTAATACTAAGGCCAGTTCCTAGGCCTGTTCATTCTGCTCTTTTGCTTTTTTTTTACTTACTTTAAAGATTGGAACACAGTGCAGTTTACCGCGGTGAAGTTGGTTTTATATTGGACATTGGACATTCAAGCTCCGCGGAGTCAGCGGGATCAATTTATATTATTTTCATATTAGCTGGTCACAAGATAAGAAATTTATTGATTTTTGTTTCTCAAGAGTGCTTGGTTCAAAGATTTGTTGACGGTCCCTAACTGCACCACGGCGTAAGGAAGGGGGGGGAGCAGCTGAGAGACGCTGGCCGAAATCGGAGTGCTTCAACCGGATCAACCGTGAGCTAGATCCCGCTGACTTCGCGGAGCTTGAATGTCCAATATCAAACCAACTTCACCGCGGTGTGCAGTTTCTATGTGAGCGACGTCTGTTGTTTACGTTGCGTGCGTTTGGTTGGCAAATATGTTCAGAAATGTCCATCTTATTTAAGTTATGACGTTAGGTAAGCATTACTTTTGTAAACAAAGTTTCTTCATTGTACTATTACTTATTAAAAATATGCATGGTGCCTACCAAGATTCACTGACGCGATGACTTCGCATTCGCTTGTATAAGCCTGCTCAAAGTTGTGGTTTTAGACGCTTTGTGATGCATGAAAAAGCTTGAAATTGATTAAAAACACTGATCACCAAAAGCGCATTGTGCTGCAAAGATAGTTCTTACTCTGTAGACATCTGTATCTAATAGTTATGAAAAACAAATTGGAATGTCAACCCAAAGTGCACACATGGAAAGAACCTATATAAACATATATGTTTTAATATAGGTTTTGATATAGGTTTTAAATATATGTGACATATATAAAATTGGCCGTTTTCCTATATTATATGTACGTATATGTACATATATGTGCATATATGCAATACCACATATATGTACATATATAAAATTGGCTGTTTTCCTATATTATATGTACATATATAAAATTGGCAGTTTTCCTATATTCAATTCAATTCAATGTTATTTATATAGCGCCAAATCATGAAAGATGTCATCTCAAGGCACTTTACAAAATCAAGTTCAATCATATTGTACAGATTGGGTCAGATTATACAGATTGGTCAAAAATGTCCTATATAAGGAAACCAGTTGATTGCATCAAAGTCCCGACAAGCAGCATTCACTCCTGGGGAACCGTAGAGCCACAGGGAGAGTCGTCTGCATTGTACATGGCTTTGCTGCAATCCCGCATACTGAGCAAGCATGAAGCGACAGTGGGAAGAAAAACTCCCCATTAACGGGAAGTAAAACCTCCGGCAGAACCGGGCTCAGTATGAACGGTCATCTGCCTCGACCGACTGGGGTTACAGAAGACAGAGCAGAGACACAACAAGAGAGACAAAAAAGCACAGAAGCACACATTGATCTAGTAATCTGTTCTACATTAGATGGTAGTAGCAGGTGAGCCGTCTTCTCTGGATGATGTCACAGTTAACAGAACGCCAGACCAGGTGTACCTACTATGAAGAAAAAGAGAGAGAGCAAAAAGTTAAAAGCTGAAATGACGACAGTCATTTCAATGTAATACAATGCAAAACTGGAGAACAGTAGACTAAAGAACAGTAGAAATCAGTAGAGTGAGAAAATTAGACCCTGATGTCCTCCAGCAGCCTAGGCCTATCACAGCACAACTATAGAGATAGCTCAGGGTATGAGCCACTCTAACTATAAGCTTTGTCAAAAAGGAAAGTTTTAAGATTAGTTCTAAAAATAGATAGGGTGTCTGCCTCAGGGACCAAAACTGGGAGTTGGTTCCACAGGAGAGGAGCCTGATAGCTAAAGGATCTGCCTCCCATTCTACTTTTAGAGACTCTAGGAACCACCAGCAGACCTGCAGTCTGAGAGCGAAGTGCTCTGTTAGGAACATACGGGGTAATCAGAGCTCTGATATATGATGGAGCTTGATTATTAAGGGCTTTATACGTTAGAAGGAGAATTTTAAATTCTATTCTTGATTTAACAGGAAGCCAATGAAGGGAAGCTAAAATTGGAGAAATATGATCCCTCTTGTTGATTTTCATCAGAACTCTTGCCGCAGCATTTTGAATCAGCTGAAGACTTCGAACTGCATTTTGTGGACTTCCTGATAGTAAAGAATTACAATAGTCCAGCCTTGAAGTAACAAATGCATGGACTAGTTTTTCAGCATCACTCCTGGACAGAATGTTTCTAATTTTGGCGATATTCCGGAGGTGAAAAAAGGAAACTCTGAAAATCTGTTTAATATTATATGTGCATATATGTCTATATATGTGTGTATCTATATCCGTGCATACATGTACCTATATGTGTACCTATATCCGTGCATAAATGTACCTATATGTGTACCTATACCCGTGCATGCATGTACCTAAATGTGTAGATCATGTGCATACATGTACCTATATCCGCTGATACATTTATCTATATCAATCCACACATATATGCACTTGTTTACCTATGTATTAGCAAAATTATAAAAATCCATAGCTACTAGGCAACATAAATAATAGCCCAAAATGCAGAAATTTAACATTATTTATTAACTTAAGAACAATCAAAGTACAAGAACAAAAAAAAGTAACAGAAATACCCCCCAAGAAATTATCTTGTGGATCTTCTCAGCTCTGTGAGCTTTGAATTAATGGATGTGCCTATCTGCCCTCGGCTGGCTGCTGGCCACTTCTTCAATGTAGCATCTAGAGAAGACCAAAAAAAAAATATTAAAATACCACTTCATCAGGAACCCAAAGTGCTTACTGCTTGCTGCGATTGGACACATATTTTGGATAAAGGGCTCACCATGATAAAAAATATGTCATGTAAACATGTCAATTGAAAGATTCTGATTGGACTCTAAATCTAAAATGAATTCTGATTGGAAACATCACATGCTATTATTCTGAATAAGGCTTGATGCATATGCACTTTGGATTATTTGTTAACATGTAAAGTGATTCAGAGTTTCTAATCCCTCAAATTTTTAATCTGATGTAAGAAACTTTACACATGTAAACATATATCGTTGTCAATAAACTGCACTTTTGTAGCATTTTTCCTGCACCCAACCGTACCCAAAATACTTTACAATGGCCTCCCATTGACCCACTCCACTGGTGAGCTGCCATGATAGGTTTACTCAAAGAGATATAAGATACGCATTAAAATCAAGCAAATCCATTACCGGTAAAGACGAACTAAGGCACAAACACAGCACAGAATGGTTTAAGGGTGAAGGAGGGGTGAATATGATTTTTTTATTAACCCTTCAGACGACAACATGCCATGAAGTTATTTGCAACACTATATGTCCTACAAAATAGAGGACAACACACCTTACAGTGCAATACCCCAGAAATGTGGCTTAAGAAGACAAAAGGTAGGATCAAGAAGTGAGCAAACGATGAATTAGTATTATAGGTGCTAAGCAGATACAGTCAAAATAATGGGTGCCCTACCTTATACAGTCTCTGTTGATGCCTAATAAACATTGATACAAGTATGCTATGGTTAAAGTGGTGAAATAAAGTCTTTAAAGTTTTGTTTTACCTTGTCAACGCATTATGCATTTACTCACCAATAATGGCTGCCTTTTTAATTTGGTCAAGGGCAACCAGCTGCTCCCCATCCCCTCTGGTTGGCTTCCCACCTTAAAATAATATTTCAAAATGAAGGTGGAGAAAGTAAGTTTTTGTTTTTTTTAATATACACATCACGTTTTCTTGAGCTATTAAACATAACAGTCATAATTAATTCCACAGACTATGACTGACTTTTTTTCCAAGACAGAAGAGATTAGGAACATTTTATTTTGTACCATTTAGGTTGCTTTTCAGCAAAGTCTCCAGGACAAAGGTGCCCATTAGCAGATTCCTCACCATGGCAGTAGCAGAGGTGGCAAGGCGGGTTGCTTTCCATGCTTCTGCCTGGCAAAACACTCCAGAGCCCTTTATAACTTCAATCTAAAAAATAATTTCAAATCACAATATTCATTTATTGTCAACTTTTAGAAACCTTTTGATGTTTCATATTGATTCTTATGCTTAGTTTCCCAATAGTAATTAGGTTTTATAAATGCAGATTAATGATAAAGATATATAAAACAAAATAATGATTGCCCTAAACTTATAACACTAATTGTCTTCTACAAAGCACATAACATGTATTACTACATAATATGTTATTCACCTGTGTTTTTGCAGTCTTGTTTGAGAAGAAAAACATTGTTAAATTCAACAATTGTAAAACTTCAACAATTTTATGCATGTGGGGCAAGTAAATTATATATTACCACTAACTATCCCAATATAAAAATCCTTATAGCTCAGTTGGAGCCTTAAGTAAAATAAGTACAGAAAAATCTGAGGTATAAAAGGGTTACACACACCTGTGGTGTCTCTCCAAAGAGCTCAGTCATCATGTGACTCTTTTTAAAGGGCTCGGTCTCCTCTGTGCTCAATCTCCTTTCTGGAATCTTAGAGAAGAAAGAAAGATACCGTATTTTCCAGACTATAAGTCGCAGTTTTTTTTATAGTTTGGCCGGGGGTGCGACTTATACTCTGGAGCGACTTGTGTGTGAAATTATTACACATTTTTACCGGTATATCATTACACCTGTTATTTTCACACCAAACAGAAGACAAGCTTTGCGCGAAGCGGGGGGAAGAACACATGCTTTGCGCGGAGCGGGGGGAAGTAGACATGCTT
The DNA here is from genome assembly GCF_011125445.2 of Fundulus heteroclitus. NCBI lineage: Eukaryota > Metazoa > Chordata > Actinopteri > Cyprinodontiformes > Fundulidae > Fundulus > Fundulus heteroclitus. Next base: position 580,838 of record NW_023397263.1, read on the forward strand.
TGCGCGGAGCGTGGGAGAAAAGACATGCTTTGCGCTGAGCGGGTGGAAGAACACATGGTTTGCGCGGACGAGTGGGGGTGGGCGGTAGAAGAGCGGAGCGCCTGTTATTTCACTATATGCACGCGCAAAAGCAACAACAAAAAAATGCTACTTATACTCCAGTGCGACTTACATATGTTTTTTTTTCCTTTATTATACATTTAATGGCTGGTGCGACTTGTACTCCGGAGCGTAAAACTCTACAACAATTTTTATTCATCCAAGGAAGCCAATAGATTCTTATTTACGGGCTTGGAAAACATTAAACATGTCAATAAATTAAAGTTACATGCAAGAGTAATCAGCGAAAAATAATCAAATCCATACAGCTGTTTAAGTAACCAGTACACTAAATAAATAAATAAAAACGCAAGGGGGTTACCCACCGGTTGCACAAAAGTCAAAAAGGAGGAATCAATAAATTACAATCCTCAAATCAAAATAGCACCCAGCAACTTAGTCTTTGAAAGAGCATGCAAGCCCCCTTAGCCCATTGATAAGGCACTGCAGAGGAAACCTATTTCAGAACACAATTTTATTTGTTCAATTTCTCCCAAATTCAAATTCCTCAGGGGATTTTTCTGGAGCCGATTGCCTTCTTGAGCCATTGAAGGCAGAGAAGCATCATTTATCTAATGAACTGTATATTCTCTAGGTCATGTATTTTGTTAAGCTTCTACAAATTTAACCAGAAAGAAACAAATATATATAATTAGGGCCCGAGCACGGAGTGCAAAGATCCTATTGAAACTGCTAGGATTATATTTCTTCTTTTTATTTTTTCTACATAGTAACCTCAAATTTGGGGGACTAAACATTCTCAAAAAGACACCAAATTTTGCCCAAAATTCAAAAATTTTGTATTCTATGGTCATTGTGCATGGGCGTGGCAAAATGGCTCGCTAACGCCCCCTACAGAGTAGCCCCCGGACAAAGTTTCACCTACGCATACGAAAATTCTAGGGTGCGTGTAGCATTTCGGGACGTACAGAAAAGCCTCACGGAGCGATGCCCTAACTCCAACAGGAAGTCAGCCATTTTGGATTTAATGGTTAATTTCTTATTGCGATTCACACACTCCGTACACAACCTATCTCCTCCTAGGGATTTAGTCCGACAGACTAAAGCCTCTTGGAGTGATAGCCTTACATCAACAGGGAGCCGGCCATTTTGGATCTTTAGGTAATTTTTTGTAACACACTCCGTACGCAACCTATCTCCTCCTAGAAGAAGAATAATAATCAGCTTTATTTGCCAAGTATACAGGTACATATACAAGGAATTTGACTTGGAACTTAATCCGGAGCAGCTAATGGACAGCGCCCACAAACTTAACTACATACTATTACAATTATGACGAAGGTCACACGCCTACGTAGCAACTAGGGGTTAAGTGTCTTGCTCAGGGACGCAATGGTGATAGCGCAGCGGGGATTTGATCCGATGTCTCCCGCACCAAGGACGGTCATCTTACCGACTACACTATCACCCCTCCTAGGGGTATAGTCTCACCCAGATTTCTGCTGTGCCTTCTGAAGGCATCGAGGATTACAAATATTGCATTTTTCGTTATTACATCGATGGGCGTGTTCATGACGTGGTGTCCAACAGCCCTGGTTGGGTTTCTGGGTCAGGAAGTTGTGCTGAGATGTATTTATCAACAAAATCACACACAGTTTGATCATCAGATTCATCTAGCTGAGGGCTATTCTCAGTCCAAATCAGACAATGGATGTGAGGACTTCCTCTATCCTGAAACTCAACTCTGTAGAAATAGTCAATCACTCTCCCCAAAGGCTGAACATCTGACAGCAGCAAATCTCTGAACAGTGCCTCAACACGCTTGTTGAACAAACGCATGCAGGTGACAGGGTTGGATCTCAGAATCTCGCATTTTGCAGCCCAGTCAAGTGCTTTAGTATCAACCTCTACACAATGTTGTCTCTTTATTGCTTTAATAACTTCAGGCCATCTGAATTCAGCAGCAGAAAAGGTACAGAAGAATGTGGGATTTCCCAGCTGTCTAATTTGGCCAAACAGATCTTTAGTGTTTTTTTCCCAGTATGCTGGAGTGCCTCTGAGTGGTTGCATGAATCTGACAGCATCTTTATTTCTCACCAGTCGCTCAACCTCTCGTTTGTCCCGTAACGTGCCTGAAGTTATTCTGCGTCCGTCTTTGGTCATAGTCTTTCCTTTCCTTAGCTGTATGGTCATGCTGTCGTGAGCCAAATGTATCTCTGTCACAAACTGTGCAAAGAACAAGTAGTTTGGGTCTCTGGCAAAGCGATCGTCTACATGAAAAAGCCGTGACTTGAAATAGCCACTTCGGGTGACTTTAATCAGTCTTGTAGTGTTCTTTCCCGTAGAAAACTGTACAGGGAATGACATTGATTCTAACAAGCTAACAGGATTATTTCTTTCGGCAAGCCTCGAGCCATGGAGGCTCTAAAGCAGAGCCTCCATTTGGCAGATCACCTTCTTCTCCATCATTTATTTGCTGTGGTGGAACTTCATAGTAATTGTCCTGATCATGTTCAGGCTCATTTTCACTCAGAGCATTTCTCTCACACATGTCGATTTCCATCAGATTATCTTCATCGTAGTCATCCTCACCCATGCTTACATCACTATCACCACTATCATCATCATCATCATCATCATCATCATCATCATCATCATCATCAGGAAGTGTGGGGTCACATAGCTCAGCTTCATCTCTGATAGTTATGTCCTGATACTCTGGATGAATCTGCTTCAGTTTCAGTAATGCAGAAACTAGTTTGGGCCAGGTTACTGTCTGAAAAAGCTGGTGACCTCTGTAGGACAAACGGCGTTTCAGTTTCACTCTCATGACCTGAGACTCACTCCTCAGTCTGGGTAATGCATTTACTGTTTCTTGAACCTCTGGTGGTACACATACAACATTTCCCCTTATCAGTCTTTGTCTGCCCTTTGGAAGAGGAATGATCTTTGCAAACGGAATGCACTTAGCAATCAGATGTCTTTCCATTATATTCACATCTGACAGTTCCCTGGGAATTTCTGCAAGCTCCAGGTTGTTTGCTGCAACTAGGTTTGGCATACGTCCTTTTTTTAGATGATTATGGCAGGTGTGACAAATCCACTCTTTCCTTCTCTCATCAGGAACTGTGCACTGTTCGTTTCTGCAGCCTTCATTACAGACATGAACATATTTTCCTTTCAAACACTGTTCTACCACATCTGGCCTCTTTGTGTAATTTGACCTTGTACAGAGTCGTACTTGGTTTGGAAAAGAGGCCTTATGACAGAGTGCAGACATAAGTGGGACCAGCCTTTATATTAGATCTGAAAACTGATATGGCTTCATTGATCAGTTTGTTCTCAGCTGTCTCATATTGGTGAATCTGTCTTTGTCTGTTATCTGGTTCACTCTGACGGACTTTGTTCATCTGTCTGTATTTTCTCTTTATGTTAATTGCACATCTCATTCTTTGCATCATCCTGAATGAGAGATTTTTATTGTACCTCTTTCTCATCAGTTCTTTGTTGTGTTTGTGTTTAAGCCTGAATTCTGTATTTGCATAGCGCTGAGTAATGTAACTTTGCTGTCTTCGTCGAAAGTTTTCACTTTGTCTGTAGCGATTTAATATGTAATTTGTTTTGTCTAAGGGCAAACATATCATTTTCTCTATAAGAGTTCCTGATGTATGATTTTTGTTTTTCTCTGAATGCTTCTTTCTCTCTATAAGAGTTCCTGATATATGATTTTTGTTTTTCTCTGAATGCTTCTTTCTCTCTATAACAGTTCCTGATATATGATTTTTGTTTTTCTCTAAATGCTTCTTTCTCTCTATAAGAGTTTCTGATGTATGACCTTTTGTTTTCCTCTATACATTTCACAAGAGGCATAAGCTTCCCTTTCTTTCCTTTTTTGATTCTCTTTTGTCAGCTGAGTTTTTTTTTCTCTGCTCTCATTCTTCTTATAGTTTTTCTCCTGTCCTGTTTACTGACTTTATATGAGATTTCCTTCAACATTTGAGGACGAGTGTGGTGAGACATATCAGTAGGTTTAGACTTTGATAATGGAGCTGATTCAGTCGGTTCATCCTGGGAAACATTCTGTGCTGAGGACAATGTGATTCCAACTGGCTGTTGAGCGTCTACATCATTTGATATTTCTGATGGAACATTCTCAGGCTGATAGATGGCTCTCTGTGCGTCTGACGCAGGAACAGCTTCATCTGACAGAAGAGGTGTATCCGTAGCTGCGTCTGAAACAGCATTTCTCTGGTTTATTGCATTTTCAGTAGAAAATGACAGGGGCTTGAGTTCATACAAACAAGATGAGTGCGTGTTAAACATTTGGTGGCACGACTTTATTCTGTGAATCATGTCTGTCAGATGGGTGAATTTCAGCATCACAGCAGTACCAAAGTTGAGCAGACTGGATGGAATTCTGTTTGTTTTCCTAGCATGAGGGTCAAAATATTCATAATGGCCAGATCTGCATCTGAAAACAGCAATACATAACCCTGCCATGATCAGTAGGCCATACTGCACATTTGATGATAAGCTGCTTAAGCCTTGTTCCAGACTGGGAAGATTGTCTCCTCCTCCAAGTGATCCATACACAGACATGCGAGTCAGATCCACCTGATACTTTGACCTGCGTGCAGTCACTTCACCTGGGAGCTCATCAGTAGCCAGATGGATGCTGAGAGGAAACCTTTTTCTGGTCTGTCTGTACATGACGTCACCTTTATCCAGAACACAATCCAGCTCAGGTCTACTGATCTTTTCATTCTTGTAATGCCAGTTCAAACATGACCAGACTGCATTAATTCGGGACATAACGGACTGCGTTTCCCATGATGCAATGCGGTCAAAACGGCCACCAACTCCCATCATGCAACGCGGCCCAAAAATGGCCGCCGCCCTAACAACGGAGCGGAGAAATAACGTTACTAGGGAAAATGTATTTAATGCGGCCACGCACGACAATCTGCCTTCTTCCCTGGCGCGCTGCCAACCCGAGAAGTTTGTTGGGGCAATCCCACGCCACGTGCTCGAGTTTCTCGCTGGACCGAGATTTTTCGAAGCAAACGTTATTCCCTGCTTTGCTTAGCAGGAGGTTGACTTAAAAAGGTACTTTTAATTCCCTCTGATCAAATACTGGAAGCCGCCTTATCTCCTAGTGATCGAAAGAGGACTACGCTTTTGCTGGGCTGAGGAAAGCGACTATGAGCCCAGAGGAAGAGACGAAAGAGCCTCCTCGCCCGTCCCTGCTGCTGCCCGCTCCGGTGCATTCAGGACGCAATTGCACTGGTTAGGGAGGCAGGAGGTCAGGTTAAAATAGGTTTTGGTGATCTCATTTAATTTCTACTGCTACTAGTACTACTAACGATACTACTACTACCACTGACACTACTACTACAACTACTACTGCTACTACTAATACTACTACTACAAATTCCTTCAAATTATTCAAAAACATATACTACTGATACTACTACTACTACTGCTACTAATACTACTACTACTGATACTACTACTACTAGTAGTAGTAGTACTACTACTACTACTGATACTACAACTACTACTACTAATACTACTTCTACCATTACTACTGATACTACTACTGCTACTGATGATGATGATTATACTACTACTACTACAACTTTTACTAGTACTACTAATACTACTACTACTACTATTACTACTACTGATACTACTACTACTACTACTGATACTTCAAATTCTTCAAAAACTGATACTGCTTATACTACTACTACTGATATTCTTACTACTACTACTACTACTACTACTACTACTGACACCACTACTACTATTACTACTACTGATACTACTACTGCTGATACTCCTACTACAAATTCCTTCAAATTATTCAAATTGCTTCAAATTCTTCAAAAACTGATACTACTACTGATACTACTACAACTACTACTATAAAGTCCTTTAAATTCTTCAAATTCCTTCAAGTTCTTCAAAAACTGATACTATTACTTCTTATACTACTACTACTACTACTACTTGTCATGGTTTAGTTTTGATTCGGCTTTGGTTTACTAATATTCTCAGTTTTTCCACCTTGTTTGGGTTTTAGTTATGTTTTCACCTTATTCATTGTTAATGTTTAGTTTCCTCCTTCCCTTCCACTCAGCCTTCACTTCACTCTCCTTGCAGTCAGTCACACCTGTTAGTAATTATTCAATCGGATGCATTTCACCTGTTAGTCTTCCTATTTAAACCTCCCTCTGCCTCACTCTAGTGCTGGTCCGTCTTTTATTATCATCCACTCCATGCCAGTCCTCGTCCTGGAAGATATATTTCTGTTTTTTTTCTTTTAAGGTTAGTCCTGCCTCGTTGAAAGACTTTGTACCTCACTGTTGTTCCTGGGAAGTTCTGCTCTGTGTTCTGGTGTCTCCTGTGATCTGCTAACCTGAATAGCTGTTCCGAGAAAGCTCAGCTCTGTGCCATGCCATCCAGCTTCGTTGGACTCTCTCTCTCCAGGCTGTCAGCTCCTGCCTTCACCTGCACCCCTGAGCCTCCGTATTTCTGCATCTCTGGTTACATCTCCCATCAATCATCTACCCTTCAATAAACCTCTCAAACTTTTGTCCTGTGTGTGTGTTCATCGTTAAACAAATCCTGACACTACTACTTCTGATACTAGTACTACTAATACTACTTCTGATATTACTACTGCTATTACCCCTTATGCCACTACTACTATCACTACTACTGTATCCAAACATAATACTACACAGAAGTATGCATGTTTATTGTATAGTGCAGTGGTGAAAGTGACAGATTAACATGCTGGATGTTTGGGTTTGTATTCTGCTGCTGCAGTATTGCTTTTGTTCAAAAACGTTGTGCTCTTTCGCAGCTTATTGGTTCAGCTTGGGTTAAACTAGAAACTTCATTTACATTTTTAAAATATTCACATCAAACTTATGCTGTCTCTCATAATATATACAATACATATAATATAATATAATAGATTTTTTACTCTTTTGCTCTCATTGACATGAATGGGAAATTCATCAAAAAATGTGCATACTGCATACTTCTTCCCATTTAAGCTATTTTGCTATCAAATCGTTCAGCTCTTTTAGCATTACTGTTATATACCATGGTTATGTTAGCTTTCATATTTGAACATGTTCTAATATATTTCAAATATCTTGAACTAGCTTTTTTATTTCAGCTAGAAACTTCATTCAAATTTTAAAATGCTCACATAAAGGTTATGCTGACTTTGATAATTGATAGGGTTATGATAAATAACCTCTTTATTCTGGAAAGAAAACCAACACAGACACAAGTTTAGACTCTTCCATTAGAAAGAGGGCAGAAGTACCAGGAGCATGAGATTTGTTCTTTCACAAGCTTGTGTTCGACTGCCCTGGTTACCTCTGTCTCTTTGCCTTTATTATCAGACATCAAAGAAGGGGCCTGAGGAGTCAGGAGTTCACACCATGGGGGTTAAGAAACAAAATAAAAGGCAAGGGGGGTTTTACAACACTTCACACAAAGAGGTGTAGGATTAAGATATACAGCAAGACATTCCTTGTCTGGGAGAAACATCTGTTTCTTCCTGTGTGAAGTTAAAACAGTAGAACATTCTTTAATAAAAAGAAAATGATTACATTCACATTTCTTTAACAATAATCCTTTTAAATATTTAACTTTTTTGCTCTCTTTGAAATTAATGGGAAATTCTTTAAAAACTCTTTCTCCCGTTACCCTTGGTTTTACTCGGTAAAACGACAGCTTTTTCCAAGTCTAAGACGTCTCCTAACCATGGTTTTTAAACATTGTTGTTATGGAACGTGCAACAGCGACTCAAAGTACGCTGATAGGCCGCATTTGAAGGATGTTTTCTTCATTAATTTCCTGAAATTCAAGACTGCCAAGGAGAAATGTGTGCGCTGGGTACACTTGTGCGGTCAGCCTTCACAACAGTTCAACCCGAAAAAAAACATCCTGACCCGCAGGGCCCGGATGTTGGCTCGCGGAGGGGTTGGGGAGGGCAAGCGTTCCGGTCATATCGTTGTATCTGTTGTACGTCTAATGGCTGGTTGCTATGAGCGTTCTCACACTGTTTGTCCTACCTTAGCGGCAAGGGGCGTTGCTCATGAGATGGCGACGTCACGTGCGTATTACAAAATGTTACAGCTGCCAATTCGATTTCCATCGGCAAAGAAAGCACCCTGTTTATCAGTGTTCTACTGGTCAGTGTGTCAGTGACTAATGTCGAACGCTACAGGTGAGTGGAGCTTCTTCAGCCTCCATCGACCAAAAACCTCCCTCTGCTCACCAAAGTCCGAACGGCCCCTTAATCAGCTCTTCACGTCCACAAACCGCACACATACTCACACGCACGCGCGCACGTACGCACGCACGCACACACGCACACACACACATTGACAGGCATACACAGATATTAATAAGTGGTTTCATCCACCGTCAACTGGCCCATGCTTCCATGGCAGTCATCTAGGCTTATGTACAGGTATGGTGGGATTTCTCTAGATTACGACTCCCTGTGACAAATACACAATAGTGGTCTGTTGTAGAGTGGTCAGTCACACAGACTTTGATACAGAGGACACGTGTTTGATTCCTGATGGTAAGGGTAGATGTTTTTATGCCCAATTATCACTAATGTTTGATCACGAAGGGCTAGTTCATGACATTTCTTCTGTTATTTTTGTCAATTGTGTTACAGTTTTGAAGGTTTAACTGTTTGTCAGTTTTATCTGATTCATTCTCTCATTCAAATGAATGTAGAGTCATTTTAATTCTTCTAAATGATTGTGGTTTTTCACAGCTTACTGCTTCAGCATACTTTGTCAAACACACTCACTTGCCTTCTCTCGCTCCCTCTAACTGGTCAACAGGCTCGTGCGCAATAACTGCTTCTATTAATACAGCTTCCAGCTACTGATTCATTCTTTCTTCCTGCGCTTATCCAACAACAAAGAATGGTCAGTTCATTACTAAACATATTTCTTTATGTAACTTAGATGGTTTCACATTTCCTAATTAGGAACCCTGGCTACAGGGTTAAAATGTAAAACAAATTAATAGAATTGATACTAAAACTTTTTATTTTTATTTTGTGATGGGTTGTCATTATGACAAATACTGATTATACTAGCCGCTGTGGTCTATTACATTAACGACTGTAAAAAATAATGTCCTGTTTACTTTGTTCTCTCGAGAGGTCTGCATAAGGACCCGGCATACGTCGACCGAGTCCAAAAAAGGATGCCCGCGAAAATTGAGCGTCGGTAGCTGTTCCTAGCCTCAGCATAACGTCAGTAACCTAGCAACCACGACGATATGAAACAGCGAGCTGTCAATCCCTCTAAATGAAGCCCAATATTAATATCAAGGTCTTCACTGTAAATAACTGTACACGGCGGTTATTTTGTTCTTTACATGTCTTTATAAACATAAAACGTTTTTTTTCTTTTTTGCTTAAAATGTTCTTTTACATATTTTTTTTATCATTTATGTCAGTTTTCTTTTCTCATTCAAATGAATGTAGTGTCCTTCTAAGTGTTCTAAATTGTTGTTGTTTTTTTCACAGCTTATTGCTTAAGCGTACTTGGTCAAACACACTCGCTTGCATTCTTTCGCACTTCCTCTAACTGGTCAACAGGCTCGCGCACAGTAACTGTTTAAAAAATACAGCTTCCAGCTACTGATTAAACTTAGATGGAGTCTCGTACCTGTTTTCATATTTTCTAATTAGGAACCCTTGCCACGGTGACTTCTTTTTGTGTTAAAATGTAAAACAAATTAATAGAATTGATACTAAAACTTTTAATTTTTATTTTGTGATGGGTTGTCATTATGACAAATGCTGATTTTACTAGCCGCTGTGGTCTTTAAAATTGATGACTGTAAAAAATAATTTGCCGTTTAATTTGTTCTCTCTAGAGGTCCACATAAGGACCCGGCATACGTTGACCGAGTCCAACAAAGGATGCCCGCGAAAATTGAGCGTTGATTCCCAGTCTCAGCATAACGTCAGTTACTTAGCAACCGTGACAGTCTGAAGCAGTGAAGCACCTCTAAATGAAGCCCAAAATTAATAGCAAGGTCTTCACTGTAAATACCTGGACATGGCGGTTATTTTGCTCTTTACATGTCTTTATAAACGTAAAACGTTTTTTTTCTTTTTTGCTTAAAATGTTCTTTTACATATTTTTTTTTTATCATTTATGTCAGTTTGTAATGATTTGTGATGAAAGAACCCAAAAGTAAGCCGGACACAGAGCTGGAGCTTAAAAAAGGGGTTTATTAACAAAATCCAGGTGGCAAAAGGCAGACTCAAAAAACTGGAAGGCAAAAAACACAACAGGCACGGACTGACAGACAGGCAGGTTGAATACAAAAATAATCAGGGGCTGGAAAGAGCTTACCGCAGGCTGGCGAGAGGGATAAACTCAAGACGTTCCGGCAACAAACAAACAACTAAGGCAGGCTTAAATAGGAGGATGGAACAGGTGAGCAGGGCGGGACCAATTAACCAAAACAGGTGAAAGCAATAGAAGGAACATACAGACTAATAAAGAAAGTAAGACCAAAACTAATGCACACGAGCTGACATAAATAATAACTAAGACCAGATGACTACAAACAGACTAAGCACAAATCAAAAACAACACAACACAGAAATAAACCCTAAAACAGAAAGGTTGACTAACTGAAAATAACCTAAACCACAACAGAACATTACACAGTTTTCTTTTCTCATTCAAATGAATGTAGTGTCCTTCTAAGTGTTCTAAATGGTTGTGTTTTTTTCACAGCTTATTGCTTAAGCATACTTTGTCAAACACACTCGCTTGCATTCTTTCGCGCTTCCTCTAACTGGTCAACAGGCTCGCACACAGTAACTGTTTAAAAAATACAGCTTCCAGCTACTGATTAATTTTTTCTTCCTGCGCTCTTCCAACGACAAAGAGCGGTCAGTTCATTACAAACTGTATATCTTTATTTAACTTAGATGTGTCATGGTTTTCAGGTGACGAGCCCACATGCAGATACGATCGGGAGGCAAAGCACAGTTTTAAGATGTTTATTTTGGAAACAGGCAGATCTACGGACGGAACTACAGGCGATTCGGCAGGGTCAGAACGTCACGGCTGGAGAGTCTGCAAGAGAGAGGGAGTAAGTAACTCTGAAAGGAGAACCAGGAGAACTGCTAGAAGTTGCGCTGCTTACCATTGGGCTGGGCGGACCTAACCGGGAAGAAGTAGCGTCGAGGGAACTCTATGATTCTACTCTGCTGGTGATAGGCGGCTAGTGGCTGAGGACGGCAGATGTAACTGGCGAGGGATCCTGAGCGAGCCTCGTCGGCAATGGTTGACAGATGGATTGACCAGAGTGAACGCAGAACCAGCAGAATCCGGGAGAGGGGATCTCAGGCCTCGCTGGGTAACATCCAGGAAGTATGAGGGGAGCGCCAGAGCAAAATCTGAGCAGACGGATTCTGCCGGTCTGTTTCTTCGGACTAGACGTCAAAACAGGTGAGTGCTTCCAAGCACCAAAAATCTGAGACAAAAACAGGGAGATCCAAAATTAGTCAAAGTCAAAAGAGCAAAAAACTCACAAGCTGGTTTCCGAGAGTTGGGACAGAGGCCACGTCGTACCACGTGTCAGCGCTCTGCTTAAGAAGCCAGAGGAAGCCGCCTGCAACGAGCTGCAGGTGTGGGCCACGCCTCCTCAGCCAACTAGACACACCTGAGGAGTAGAGTTAGAGCAGAGCAGCACAGAGAACCCTGACACTACCCCCCCCTCAACGGCCGCCTCCTGGCGGCCCAGACGAAGAGGTGCTGGGTTGAGTAGCCCAAAAATCTAAAATCAAATCCTTATTCGGGATGGTTGCTGCAGAAACCCACGAGTGCTCCTCAGAGCTGCAACCCTCCCAGTCGACGAGGTATTGGTGGCCCCTACCTCGCAGACGGGCATCCACAACCCTGAGAATGCGAGGGTTCTGACTGTCCTGGGAGGGTGGAGGGGGTCCGGAAGGAGGGCACAAGTTGCTGTCCAAAACGGGCTTGATCTGGGAAACATGGAAGGTAGGGTGTACTCGGGAGTGAGGGGGCAAACGTAGACGGACGGTGGTCGGGTTAATAATTGTCTCTATCTCATAGGGACCAGTGAACCGGGGAGCAAGCTTCTTAGCGGACGGGTTGGACAAAACGTCTCTGGAAGATAACCAAACCTTCTGACCGGGGCGATAATGGGGAGCTGGTCTGCGGTGCTGGTCGGCAAACCTCTTGCTCCGCTCTGCGGTGCGAGTGAGTGCTGTAATAGTAGTTCTCCAGATGTCCTGGCAGCGAGCAATGTAGTCGTTGACGGAGGTGAAGGGAATCCTGAGTTCATCTGTGGGTAGGAGTGGAGGTTGATATCCTAAAGCAACTTCAAATGGTGAACGTCCAGTGGCTGAGGTGATGTGTGAGTTAAGGGCATACTCTACCCAGGGCAAAAACTTATTCCAGTCAGAAGGTGAAGATGACGTGAGGCAGCGGAGGGTGGTCTCTAGTTGTTGATTCATGCGTTCAGTTTGGCCATTGGTCTGAGGATGATATCCGGAGGTGAATGTGTAACGGGCACCCAGAGCAGAGCAAAGGTGCCGCCAGACCTGGGAGATAAACTGAGGGCCCCGGTCAGAGAGGATGTCAACTGGGATGCCGTGAAGTCTGAAAACATGTTTGATGAGGAGCTGGGCTGTCTGGAGGGCGTTGGGTAATTTACGGATGGGAATAAGATTTAACAAGATTTAGAAAACCGATCAACTACTGTCAAAATAGTTGACATACCTTGGGACAAAGGGAGACCTGTAACGAAGTCAATAGCAATGTGGGACCATGGACGTTTGGGGATGGGGAGAGGATTTAACAAACCGGAAGGTGGCTGGGTAGAGGACTTATTCTGGGCACAGACAGGACAGGCTAAAACATACTCTCTAACATCCTTGGTCCATGATGGCCACCAGAAGCGCCGGGACACCTGAGACTGGGTTCTAAAAATACCCGGATGGGCGGAAAACTTAGCATCATGACTCCAGCGTAGAACCTCAGGGCGAACAGACTGGGGAACGTACTTAAGTCCAGGTGGACCTGTACCTGGGTCCGGGTCTAGTAGTTGGGCCTGTCTGATCCTGTCCTCCAGATCCCAATGCAGGGCTCCAACAGTACAAGTAGGGGGAAGAATCGGTTCCGGCACCTTTTCCTGTTCAAAAGTGGCAAACTGGCGAGAAAGTGCATCGGGTTTGACATTTCTGGAGCCAGGTCTGTAGGTGATGGTGAGGTTAAATCGAGAGAAAAACAAAGACCAGCGGGCTTGTCTGGAGTTGAGTCGACGGGCTGACTGCAGGTAGGAGAGGTTCTTGTGATCTGTCCATATTATGATGGGCTGCTCGGATCCCTCTAGCCAGTGCCGCCACTCCTCCAAAGCTAGTTTAATGGCTAGTAGCTCACGATCACCTACGTCATAATTCTGCTCAGCCGGGGACAAACGACGGGAGAAAAACGCACAAGGATGTAATCTACAGTCAACCTCAGACTGTTGGGACAAAACCGCTCCCACCCCGGTATTAGAGGCATCGATCTCTAGAATAAACTGTTTGGCTGGATCGGGGGGTGAACGAGTATGGGAGCCTGGGAAAAACGAGATTTGAGTCTATTAAAGGCCTCCTCAGCCTCAGGACTCCAGATGTATGGGACCCTGGTGGAGGTGAGAGCATGTAATGGAGAGGCTACCTGACTATAGTTCCTGATAAAGCGCCTATAGAAGTTTGCGAAACCTAGAAAGCGTTGGAGCTGTTTGCGCGACTCAGGAACAGGCCATTCCACTACTGCCTTTATTTTCTCCGGGTCTGACTTCACTTGTCCGCTTTCTAAAACAAGACCAAGAAAAGAAATAGAAGTCTGGTGAAAATCACACTTTTCGGCTTTAACGAATAAGCGATTTTCTAATAATCACTGGAGAACAAGACGAACATGTTGTTTGTGTTGTTCTAGATCACGAGAGTAAATCAGGATGTCGTCTAGATAGACGAAAACAAAAACATTGAAAAAGTCCCGAAGGACATCATTCACCAGTGCCTGAAAAACTGCCGGAGCATTGCACAAACCAAAAGGCATGACTAAGTACTCGAAGTGACCTAACGGGGTCTTAAAGGCCATCTTCCACTCATCCCCCTGTCTCACCCGAACCAAATGATAAGCGTTGTGCAGATCAAGCTTAGTAAAGATCTTGGCATTCTGGACTGGCTCGAGAGCTGAAGATAATAGAGGAAGCGGGTACTTATTCTTAACGGTTATTTGGTTGAGCCCTCAAAATCGATACAGGGTCGAAGGGTCCCGTCCTTCTTGCCGACAAAAAAGAAGAGCAGAGCAGCACAGAGAACCCTGACAAGATGGAGTCTCGTACCTGGTTTCATATTTTCTAATTAGGAACCCTTGCCACGGTGACTTCTTTTTGTGTTAAAATGTAAAACAAATTAATAGAATTGATACTAAAACTTTTAATTTTTATTTTGTGATGGGTTGTCATTATGACAAATACTGATTATACTAGCCGCTGTGGTCTTTAAAATTGACGACTGTAAAAAATAATTTGCCGTTTAATTTGTTCTCTCTAGAGGTCCACATAAGGACCCGGCATACGTCGACCGAGTCCAACAAAGGATGCCTGCGAAAATTGAGCGTTGATTCCCAGTCTCAGCATAACGTCAGTTACTTAGCAACCGTGACAGTCTGAAGCAGCGAAGCACCTCTAAATGAAGCCCAAAATTAATAGCAAGGTCTTCACTGTAAATAACTGGACATGGCGGTTATTTTGCTCTTTACATGTCTTTATAAACTTTTTTTTTTTTTGCTTAAAATGTTCGTCTTTTATATATATTTTTTCATTTTATGTTGACTCAATAATCAGCTATTTAAACCATCTAAGTGTTCATAGATTTTAAAGTACAACAGTTAATGAATAAACTAAATATAATATTGGATCATGTCCGACTAAATTATTTTTACCGTTTATTCATTCAGAACAAAATATACAGCTTAAAAACCAGTGTTTCAGATTTACACGCATGGTTGCCATCTAGTGGTGAGCTGAATGAATTACAAATGACGCTATGAAGCGCGTAAGCTATTAGATACCGCTAACATCTTGTTTTGCTCTACAGATAAAACTCAACATCCCACCTGCTGCTCAACATTCACATCCTTTAAGGTTGTATTACAGACTTTATAGGACGTATGATAAGAGCATAGATTTATTTTTCTAAAGAAAAGTGCCTCATCACTATTGTATTTTTTCTGCAACATATGTTTACGTTGTAAATACATTAACAAAGTTTCATCCTCCTTTCATTATAGAATGGCACTGAAAGCTGTCCTGAATACGGCAAAGAGCGGCCCATACACGAAACCACCTCCCCCACTCCAATTTCACGTCCTCCTTGAAGAGGAGACAACAAAAGTTTTAAGTTGGACTTTTAGAAGTAACAGTGCCTTTTCGGCTTTAACCAAAAAAATAAAGTGGTCATAATTACAGATGGCCAGTCTGTGGCAAAAGTGACCCTCTTTGAGGAAATTTCTTCAAGAATTGCCCAAGGCAAAAATTACGTTATACGGGGATATACTCCCAGGGGAGAAAACCCCCTTTATTACATCTGTTTAAACAAAGACACATCCATTTATAGGAGCTCCCCAGTTACATGCAGAGATGAATTGATTGAGGAGGCAAGAGCCCTCCATCCACCATCTCTGCACGTAAACCTAGATCACTGCCATGGACACAATGGCCTGCTGACAGTCGAAGGAAATATTATAGAAGTATGTTATTTGTTTCACTACATTAACACACACATGAATCTGATTTTTAGCAACTGTACGATGTGTGCTTAACGTATGCGGATAAGAGTATGAAAGAAGGTAGCTGGATGTTTTTCTAAAATCTGAAGACATTTTACATCTTATCTGAAGAGATTTCTTAGTTCTTTCAGATTCATAGAACTGAAGAACCGTTTTCAGATAAGAGGTGAAATTCCTCTATTCAGGTCCTCTAAGCATTACCATGAACTGAATAATAAATATCCTACCCTAATTTACTTCATGTAAATCATAGATGTACATATGTGGATATTTTGAAGTGGTGGAAAAAGAATTGTTTCAAATTGTCCCAGGAATTTGATCAACTCTTTCTAACTTTTCCTGCAAGTTGAATTCTCGTGGTATTTGTGCGGTCACAAAAACACAAAAATCCATCTTGTGCCACTCTGCCTTCAACCGCTTTTTGTAGATCAATAATTGTTTTCCTTGTTATTTAGCTGTCTACAGTGAAGAAGATCCGGAGGGGTAGGGAGGAGATCCCTCTTCGTGAGCTGAAGCTGCAGGAGGTGAAACATGAGAAACTTTTGATAGAAGGACAGCTAACATTGTGTATTCTGTTGGCATTGACATAGCAATCTGTCACACATTTGCTATCCAGTGGTGCAAAATTTCACCACTGGATTAAAATGTATTTGGATTAAATAATGGAATTGTGCTGTTTATATGGGGACACAATCAAATAATCCAATCATAATGTGTACGTATTTCTACGACTTAACAATGAGGAAATATGTCACGTTTACGTTGGGGGCCCATGCGAACTTGAGTCAGTTTGCCACATTCAGTATAACTTGATCCTGACATCCGTTTACATGCTGATTTGATTATCAATTGCCATGAACCGTCCCTCTCCATTGAGCTTAATCTGATCACCATATTATGATTGGCTAGTTCATGCCTTTTTAATCCAATCGCCCCTTTATTTCCGTTACTTTTGCCCACGTGTACGTAGCTAATGAGGTTCCCAAGTTTTGGTTGATAAAAATATTTGTTGCACAAAAAAGCTCAACACAAACTGTTATCTGTGCTGTTTGTGAAAGTTCCCAAGACAGGCGATCATTTCAGTCTCTGATGACCATCGTCATCCATGGTAACATTAGAACTGTTTGAGATGCTGGAAGTTTAATCTATCTGCTCTTTGGTGACCTGTGTGTAATAAAAAGTTGTTACACATATTCTTCTATGTTATGTACAGGGAGAAACCTGTGTTTCTGTCACCCTATGGAGGGAAGCAGCCATTGAAAAGCTGGAGATGGACTCCTAGTGCAGGCTGACTCACCTACGGGCATGTGATGGTGAAGGATCGCCCCTGCAATCTACAGGGTTCAGCAAGATTGAGGTAAATTTGGACTTTCGTGGTAGGGAAAACTGGAGCGCCCGGAGGAAACAACACACACGGGAAGAACATGCAAACTCCACACAGAGAGGCCTTGCTGAGCCCAGGACTCAAACACGGGGGCTAACCCCACCATGCCACCCACAATGACAGTAATAACTGTAGCTGTTAAGAATAAATCCCAGATAACAATTTTTTTATGGCCCAAATTTGGCCCAAATGTGGCTTGCCATTTTGGAAAAGCTTTGGAATGATGTACGGCCCAAATTTGGGCCAACTCTGGCATGCCAAATAAAGAACAAATCTCAGCCAAAAGTAAGCCAAAATGGATTTTGGAATTCCAAAGTGTTGCCAAACCTACCCCAGAGAGAAGCCAAAAACCCATAACCTTGCCAAAAACTAGCCTAAACTGATCCAAAAGGATGCCATAATTGAACCAAAATGATGCCACAATATATTTTTAATTCTATTTACTTATTTATTTATTTATTCATTCATTCATGTGATAACTATGTCCTAGTATCCTAGGCTCATGTACTATTTATGTGTTATAACTGTATGTATAAAAAACGAAACAAACATTTTTATATATATATATATATATATATATATATATATATATATATATATATATATATATATATATATATATATACTTTATTTTTTTAATTAATGTCTTAAAACAATAAATTAAGGATTGATACAATTATTCTGCTGGCTGCCCTCGGCTGGAGCCTGGCAGCCGATTTTTCCTCCCCCCCTCTCGATTCCCCAGCCCAGTAGAACCACCTTTTAATAGCATCAGCAATGGTCAGATCAGTTGCTTCCAGACAGATTGGGTTACGTCTGACAGCATCTGAAAATGACATAACAAATTAAAGAAAAACAATACTGCAGAAAAACTTAATCTGGTACAAGTAACATGGCAAACAGCTCATCCAATTTACAAACTGCAATCATGATCATTAAACAGTGGTCATGAGCATTGCCAAAAGGGCATGGGAGATTAAATTCTGTTTAATTCTAATCAAGACAAATAATAATAATAATAATAATAATAATAATAATAGAATAAATAGTCAATATAGGTGCAGGATAATCCTTACCTGTCACAACTGCCCTGAGGTGGAGCTTTTCAAAAGGCACCTTGCCATTCAGGCCACGCCATGAGATCGTCTTAGCAAGGTCATTTTTGATGGCCTGTTTTAAAATGCGCCACACAGTTTCTTTTACTGTTGCCCCCCCTGCCAATCCAACAGTGATGACCTAAGTACAAAAAGAAAAAAACAACAAAATTAGGAATTCAAAATAAAAGAGTCCCATTTTCCATCATCAATTCGGCATAAACATCAATTAAAAAAAGAAATTGAAAGCAGCTCACCAGTTCCTTACGGAGGTCTGGTTGATTTGCTAGATCCTTCTCAAGTTTATACAGGGCAGGCTTATCACTCAGAGGGAAGATGGTCATGTGGGATGAAGTGATGGGAATCCCTGTGACACCACTGTTGGATCTTTGCAAATCTTGGATCATTCTGATTATGTTCTTTTGCTGATCCATTAGAATTTATTGATTTATCAGAACTTCTTTCAGAGGAGCTGAAAAAAAAAGAATTGTTTAGTTCAAATGTGTAGTTTTAAATTATCAGGGCATGTACAGTCATGGATGAAAATATTGGGACCCTTGAACTTTTTCAAGAAAGTACATGGCCCCTACAGACAATGTGGAGGTTCACAGATGTTTTGGGGTTGCTTTGCTACATCAGGCACCAGAGACCTTGTCTGCATACATGTCATTATGAAATCTAAAGACTGATAAAAATCAAGGGGCATAAGGCATTATGCAATAGAGGTTATTGTAATTTCAGTAGGACAATGACCTTAAACACCAAAAAGTAACCAGATGTGGTCCTAAAGTGGCCGTCAATGAATCTATCCAAGTCCCATAAAACTCTCTATGTGTGTGTGTGTGTGTGTGTGTGTGTGTGTGTGTATGTACAGCGGGCCTGTGTGTGTGTGGGTGGATATGGGTGTATATGTATGCGTATGTGCATGTGTGTATGTCTCTACAACTGTGTCTCTCTGGGTATTTAGGTGGGATGGGAGGGTTGGGTCTTCTTTTTTTTTTTTACCTCCACCAAGGAGGCAATGTTTTCAGTCGCGTTGGTTTGTCTGTCAGCAGGATAACTCGAAAACTTGTGCACGGTTTGGATGAAATTTTGTACAGTTGTTGGAAATGACAAAAGGAACAAGTGATTAAATGTTGGTGCATTTCTGTAGCCTAAGTAACATAAACAATGCAATTGTTACCTCCGTTTGAAATGTAGTGCTTACCGCGGTCACGTGACCAGATGTCCGGGTCGCGGTGGCTGCTGGGTATTGTAGTTGGCTTGTGCTGAACATGTTTCCCAGTGTGTGGAGCCAAATTGGTAATGTAGTTAAGCACATCCACAGCATGTAGATGTTATGGCATTGCATCAGTGACCCATGGCCTTGGCGGAGGATTGCACTCTCTCAGTGCTTCTAGTTTTGTTTTGTTTTTTCTCTTTCTTATCGCTGTTGTCGTTTTTAGCCTCTGTGAGGCACTTTTTGTTGCTTTTAGGTATGAAAAGTGCCATTTAAATCAAATTTGATTTGATTTTTGAATTGACCTGTGGCGAGATCTCAAAACAACAGTTGGGAGAAGGCACCCTTAAAACTTACTTCCACACATTTGGTCGCAGCCTCTCATGTACCCATGATAGGGTGGACTAACAGGCTGGGCTGCTGTCACTGCTCTGCTGCTGCTCTGCTGCTGCTCTGCTGCTGCTCTGCTGCTGCTCTGACCCTGCCATGTCACCATAATGTTGCTCTATTGCCTGGCGGAGGGTTGACCCCAGGTTCATTACATGCTGAAGGTGAATGTAGAAAAAAGAATATAAGAATTTTAAACCTATGAACTTGGTCATTGGTGAACAACAATGTAAGTTGTCAATTAAGCCTAAAGCTGCAAATTATCTGACATTTTAATGTCAAAAAGGTTGCTGACTGCTGATCAATCATCCCTATTCCCTGAATAATCCCTAAAGAGCTAATTTCTAACATATTTATTTACAACTAGAGATAAAATGATTATGCAATTCTATACCTGAGAATTCTGAGGCTCCTCAATAGATGAGGGGACCTCAACAAACCCACATTCTGTGTACAATTTTGTTTATGTTTTTGTTCTAGATCTTCCAATCTTTTATGTAATTCCTCTGATCTTTTATTTCTTAGTTTTTTTAGGTACGATGACATTGCTATAATTTTTCCCCTCAAAACCGCTTTAAGAGTGTCCCATAATATCGGAGGAGATACTTCTCCATTGTCATTGAGATCTAAGAAAGAACCAATTTCCTTCCGTATTTCCTGTTTGAACCACTGGTTATTAAGCAAACCTGAATTTAGTTTCCATATATTATTTCTTTTTTGTAGGCTTAGGTCCACTGTTAGGTATACAGGTGAGTGGTCACTCATGTCTATTGTTCCAATCTCACATCTGTATATTTTGTCTCTGTCTTTTGTAAATGTCAAAAAATAATCAATTCTAGTGTATACTGAGTGAGTGGCTGAATAATGTGTATAGTCCTTTTTACTGGGGTAAAAGTCTCTCCATATGTCTATCAGGCCAACTTCCTTAAATAGTATATTTATTTTTTTATATTGCTGTTCTTTCTGGTAGGCTTTCTCCCTGGAAGAATCCAACTTTGGTTGCAAACAAATGTTTAAGTCTCCTCCGCAAATCAGAACACCCTGTGTTTCTTTTACCAATATATTAGTTAATTTCTTGAAAAAATCAATATCGCTCCCTGGAGGAGCATATATATTGAATAATGTAACCAGGTTTCCCCCCAAATTGCCTCTCACAAGCACAAACCTGCCTTCTTTATCCGCCAGTTCATATAACTTTTCAAAATGTATCTTATTTGAGATGAGAGTAGCCACTCCCCTTCTATGTCCGGATCTGTATGAGGAGAAGAACAATTGGTTGAAACCCATTCTTCTTAGTTTTTCATGTTCACTTTTGTTCAGGTGGGTTTCTTGTAAGTACACTATGTGGGCCTGTTCCTTTTTCATTTTTGACAGGATTTTGCTACTTTTAATTGGATTGAGTAGACCATTAACATTAAAAGTAATTATGTTTATCTTACTGTTAGCCATGTCTGGTTGTCTTGTAGATCATTTTTAGATGTCTGATAGCAAAGCTTAACCAATCCACTCTCTGAGCAAATGTAAACAATAACTTAACCGTAAAGAAAAGAAAACAAACTTGAGATTCCAAGGTTGGGGTCCTGAACAAATGACCCTGAACTTGGCTAGGAAAACCATCTAGCCCTGGGGGAAGACCTCCCTTAGAAAAGAGGGGAGGGCCCCCAACTACGCTAAAGCTGTTTCTGTCCATTTTGTGTCCATTCCTCCTCGGTACATTTATTATTTCTCGTCTAGGTTGGGGCTAGGGAATATATACAATATCACAACGAAAATGTCCGTATTACAGAGCAGTCGAACTATCTGAGATACATTGTCCTCACAGTTTATATCTTATTGATTACTTAAGGATTATTTAGCTTACCGATTATTAATGCATCTCTTCAGAGCTCTTCTTGGAGAGAACTAGTTTCTCTTCTGAACTCACTCAGTCTTTCTCTGATACTCATCTCTCGCTCCTCTCCTGAGGCTTGTCTCGAGCCGATCTTCTTCCAAGTGGTGCGGGATAGCTGCTCAGCCAGGCTCTCCTTTGGCTTGATTAGGGGGACAGGCAAACCGCGCTCCTTCATGTCCTTCGTCGCCTCTGCCGCTGTCTGGTAAAGCCGTGTTTCCCCCTCGTAAAAAACTCGTAGTTTAGCGGGGAAAGGGGATTGGAATCTGATCTTTTTCTGCTTCAAGATCCGTTTGGCCTCCGAGTATTCTTTACGTTTCTGCAGCACTGTGGGAGGATAATCATGATCAAAATATATCGGTTTGCCGTGTAGAAGCACGCCTTTCTTCCCCCACGCTTTCCGTAAAATCTCTTCCTTGGTTCTGCTGCGGAGAAACTTAACAACAATGGATCTTGGCCTGTTGTTTCTGTCCCCGGCGGGTGGCGGAGCCAGCGCTCGGTGGGCCCTCTCTATGTCCAATTCCATAGTTGGTTCAATCTCCAGGGTGTCCTTAAGTAATTTATCCACAAAATCTCTCATCGATGATCCTTCTGCTCCCTCTGGCACGTTGTATATCCGTATGTTTTCTCTTCGTGATCTCCCTTCCTGGTCGAGCAGTTTTTCCTGTTGTTGGCTAATTAGTTCGGCCATCTTGCTCAATATCTGCTCCATGTTCTCTGCCCGCTCCTCCACCAAATAAACTCGGTCTTCCGTCTCCTTAATTTTCTGGTGTACGTTGAAAAGTTCTGACTTAATGTCATCAAACTGCCGTTTCATATCTTTTCGGAAATCCCGTAACTCCCCCAGAATTTGCGTTAGTCCTGTCGCATCAGTGGAAAGCGGATTAGCATTAGCTTCGTCAGGGAGCTGATGTATTGATGAGCTACCAGCCGTCTTTCTTTCTTGTGCCAAGTCTTCGTTCGTGGTTTTCCTATTCCCGTCCCTTTTCCCCATTCTAGACCCCCTTACAGACTCCATTTTACTCATTTTTCGTTATATTTGGCAAATAATGGGGGTCAAATTAAGATTTACTGGAGGAGTAGTCCGCTCAAGCCGCCATCTCGGGAAGTCACCGGAAGTCTCCCTCAACAAACCCACATTCTCTATTTGGCATCAGAATGAAGCGCCTGGAATTGGAGGGAGGTCTTGGGATAGCGGGGGCCTTGGGAAGAGACACAGTCTTCCTTTTCGGTGGACTGAGGTTTTCCTCCTCCTCCTGGTCTCTATTATATCTACTTGGCCTTTGTTAGAGAGACACAAAAGACACAGACATCAACATCGGCATCAGATACAAAGAATGAACTAAACTCCTAGTATTTAATACAAAAGTAAACAGAGAATATTATGTGCCCAGCAGGTATATAACACTGTTATATGAAAACATTGTCATATGGTAATTCTAAAGTAAATTGACCCATACGCATGCCACTTTTTAAAGAATGTGTGTGTGTGTGTGTGTCTCTGTGTGTGTGTGTCTCTGTGTGTGTGTGTGTGTGTGTGTGTGTGTGTGTGTGTAGAGAGAGAGAGAGAGAGAGAGAGAGAGAGAGAGAGAGATGCATAAAAGTCATACTTAAGTTTTCTTTTAGGCCGCATGTCTTGGTCGTCTGCCTCTGATGTATAGTCCGTCTGTTCCAGAGCCAGTGAAACTCTCTTACGGCACTCTAAAATACTGTCTGTTGAGTAGAACACAATTTTAGGATTATGTTTCCTTTTGACATTACTAATCAGTTCATTTTCTAAAGTAGAGTAGAGTAAACCTGAAGAATAAAATATCCTGGCGTCTGTGTGAACAGGCCATGTACTTTGGGCCTCCTCCAGCTGCTTGATGACCCTCTGAACTCCCTGGCTCTTGTAGGGAGGCCAGCTACAGGTCCCTTCCTGAAACCAGGATGTTGGGGCAACCTCCACCTCCTCATCTTTGTCAAAGCAGATGACTGAGTACATCTTTTCTGCAATGTGAGAACATAAATGTAGCAACATTATGACAGGATTTTGCTTGGGAGTGTAGGCTAATCTTTTTCTCTCTCTTTTCTTTTGTGCCCACCACCACCATTCCAGAGGACAAATAAAAATTATTCATCATAAATCTGAACATGTTATCATCAATAATCAATGACATATTGTTAAACAACAATACTAAAAGTAATTATTAAATTCCTCTGCTTTGTATCAGAGTTTTTCCACCTCCACTTCTTCATAAGGCCATGGAACCATAGGCGGTTTTAGACAGGGGCCAACAGGGGCCGGTGCCCCTGTAGAACCGGCCCTGGCCCCCGTTACGGCCCCTGTGCCGAACTGAATGCGCTATAACAGAAACCGGAACTGATTTGCCGCCACGTTTCACGGGGAATGTTTAGAGCGGTGCGCGCTCACTTAGGATTTTCTCAACACGACAACAAGAAAGAAGGATAGCATTTACAGACGACTTGGACGACGTGCATGTAGTCAGGGACCATCCCATTGATTAGATCAAACAATCGTAAATCTGCTAGAGGAGATGAACCCTTTATGCCCAATATAGTCTTCTGTTCTATTTCAGCTATTTTTCCTATTTCTACTGTGGTTTTATGATTTCTATCACTTGGCTTTTCATCAGGACATGCGTAAACCCTTGTATTTCCTTTCCCTTTTCTTATTTGCATTCCAGGGTGAAGGCAAGCTCCACTTACCTGACTCCGCCAGATAGATTTGCTCCGCATATCCATCTGGAAACCTTCCGTTGAAGTAATTTTGGGAAGGGGCAAAAATACTGGTTAGCTGATTGGCCTATGTTGGTGATAGACGGGCCAAATAAACCAATCAGATTCATCGTCACTCTGTTACGAGCGACGACGAAAACACAACCACAAGCCAAGCTACTCTTGCTGCTGCAGGTAAAGGCTCATTAGCTCAGCAAAGAAATACTCTGTAATTCCGATAAAACTTGCTCGATAGCCACGCTAACGCTAGTTTCATCGGCTGAAGCCGCCATGTTCTTTAGACTGAACTGAAGCGCTTCCCGTTGCGTCACACCTCAACCCGCCTCAAAGCCAACGCTGATTGGACGTTCGTTTGGTGAACGGCTCCAAATTTTCTTTAACGGAGAGTAGCCAGACTGATCTGCGAGTGAAACCTTGAAAGCTCGCGAGATCAGGATGGTCTCACGAGGCTAAAGCTCCACAGCCAAACTCACCATTGAACTGCTTAAAGTTCTGTAGCAGTGGCCTTGCTACTGCATCACACACACAACACAAAGTGTGCACTTTTATGTGTCTCAATGACTGGTCACAAGGATCCTGCCACTCAAAACCAGCTTGAGAAAGATTTGTACACTCCTCAACAAATGGTTTAAAGAAGCAAGCCATGTCTGGCTTCTTGGATTCAAACCATAAGGCACATAAAAGTACATGTTTATCTCTACTTTCAGGTGGTATCTCATTAACACAACACAATATTGGCCAGATGCTAAATTTGGAGGACTGAAAAACTGGTACACCATCAGAATTGAATGTGAGCGATAGAAAATCCTCTTTGCTGTTAGACTTTAAGGTCTGATACAAGCTGCCATCACATATGTCCTTTATGACATGCCTCCCACTGACATCTGCACGAAAACATAAATCATGCATACCATGGTTCTCAAGAATATCTTTCAGCTGATCCTTTAATGGTATACTAATGAAAAAATGGCCTTCCTCTAAACTGGCTTGCACTGTAGTGGATAAAGAACATGGCACACATGTGAGCATTTCCTCTGGAGTCTGTGAAGAACCAGTGTACTTAGTACAGACTTTACAGTAATGATGTTGCTCAAACTGCTTAGTAATATCAGCAAATGGTTTCTCCAGAAAATACTTGCTTCTTGGAACTGCAGTGGTCCCAGCAGAATGCAACTTCAGCAGTTTCAGAAGGTCCTCCATTAATACTCCTGTAGTGTTGTGCCTCAGTGCAAACGAAAGAATCGAGATGATGCTTTGCTCTTCTGTTAGTCCGTGGGAGGAGTGGACATCACATTTTTCTTGAGGACAATTCTCCTAAATGGGTGAAAAAGCACTGTGTTACAACTGAGCATTTGACTTCACATTTTGATTTAATTGTTTTTTTCCACATAAACTAAGTATTAGGTCAGTAAAACTCACATTGCAATAACTTTTTTGTTTTTACCTTATGTTACAACAAATACACAACATAACTTCACTGAATGTAAGCAGAGAATTTTGAGACAGTTCAAGAGATGTTTATAAAATGTAAACAGCTCTGTAAAACATTTAAAGCTACCAATCTTAATCAAGGATGAAAACAAAAGGCAATAAAAAATGTATGTACATTCACTAGAGTTCCCTCCCAGGATTTTAGATTATCCTGCAGTCCTCCTTCCCTCTACCACTTACTGTTGTTCATATCAAGCAATCTGCAAGTTACTCTACACAACTGATTTTACCTCTAGTTGAATAAAGATCCAGTGTAAAAGATGTTACCGTGTAATTTTTAATATTTTAATCATTCATATCATAGTGCACTGAAAAATATAATCAATTCTTAATATATTTTAATAATACACTTCCTATAGCCTATGTAGACTACTTTTAAGAAGTGAAAAATACAAACAACATTAGATAAAGTTGGCCAGACCACAGCCTCACAAATGTGATGTCATCTTTAAGCTGTGATTGTCTCTCCAAGAAACTTCAGTATAATGCAGAGTGGCGTGTATAGAATGAAAGATATGAGCATAAAATGAATGTGTACTTGTAGAACAGTGTACAAAAATGCATTGCTGTTTCAGGAGATATTAAAGCAACATTTTGGGCTCCAATGATTAATGAATCAATCCTACAATGTAATTAACCTTAAATCTCACCTGTACCACTGTAGAAGATTCTGCTCTTTGATCTTGTCTTTGTGTAGCACTAGCATCTTCATTGTTGTCCTGAGAAGGATACAAATAAACCACTTGTTACAGGGAAAGACTGATGGAAGGGGAAGTGATTATTTGACATTGAAGTTTTGTCTTACCTCTGTACTTGCAAGTACTGTCTGACTGTAGTCTTCCTCACTTTCCTAAGAATAACATGAAAGAACAGACAAGTTACTGCAATTTAAGAATGATAAACACATGAAAAGTTTTGTCTGAAGTTTTGCCTCACCTGTGCCACTTTGAGAGGTCCTGCAATCAGCTCACTTCTTCGGGTGGCATCTTCACTATCCTGAGAGGAACATGAATCAATTAGTGAATAGATAAATGAATTACAGATGTAACAGATATGATCTAATATGAGCACTGGGATTGACTTTGACAATTCACACAGTGCAGAAGAGACTTTGTATGCAGTGCACATGCAACGAGAATGAAAGTAAAACTGCCGAATCTCCTCATTGTCAAAGACAAAGAGAATTTCTCTTTTGGAAGGGCGGGGGGGGGGGGGGGTCTTACCCTTGGACCTGTGAGATGAGTTTCTGCTCTCAGTTCTCTCTGGGTATAATCTTCGTCACCTTCCTTTAAATCATACAAATAACTCGTTTCAGACTTCACACAGCTAAGACATGAAGGACAAATGAGTAAATTGCACTCACGTGTTGTTGCGTAATGTGCTCCCCAATGTCAGTGAAAGCTTGGTTGATTTTTCTAATAAAACAATGAGCAGCAAGTTACAGTTACTTTCAAAAAAGTGTTGACAATAGCTAATATTAGCTGCATAAAACAACAGTGCGCATAAAGTCATTTTTGGTTAAATATAAAAAGGACATATTTACTCAGAGTCTGTCTCTCATTTGTTTTGGTCCTGTGAACACACCAGGTGTTTTTGGCAAGGTATCTGTCGCTTCATTATGGACAATATTTATGATAAATTTGAACTTTATTTTAAAGATGTTTTATTTGGAATCACAAAATATAAAAAAGAAATTTCTGAACATTTCTTCTTATGTAATCTTTTGTTACTGTTGGCCAAATTTTATATCCACAAATGTAAAATAATTGTGACTAAACCCTCCTGTATTTTTTTTTAAGGAAGCAACTACTTATTTTTCTACATTATCCTCCTCCAATAATAAAAAGGCTGCTAAAACTATAACTTTATACTCTAAATTTAAAGTATTTATATAATCCCTTTATATTCTTCTATTTATTGTTACTATTTTTACTTTTATTTAATTACTTTTTATTTTATATTTTTTTTCTTTTGCTCAAACCCATGGTGATTGTTCACTGTAAATTGTTCCTTTTTCGGTATTATAAAACTTTTTCTAACAAAGTTTATTAAAAAACAACAAAAAAAAAAAAAAACAGTGCGCATACCTTTTTTTCCATCTGGTCAAGGTACGAGTAGGAACATTTTTCCGCAGCCAGTCTCTTTCAGTTGTGTCTGATGTAACGAGTTTTCTTTTCAGCATTGCTGTAGTCAGTTTACTCTATTTTCCGTGGAAAACTGCTAAAGCTATCGAAGCTAAAGCAGTCAGTGGTGTAGATGACGTCGTAGTCCAACAAGTTAAAACGTTTGCTTTGAGCTCTGAGGGCCGTAATTTGTTAAGAGTATGGTCAAACATCAGGAAACACCAATCACAGGTAAGGTAGGGCGGGCAATCCCACAACGCACTTGGCAGCTCAACGCGAGACCTTGAACGTGGTCACGCGAGATTGTGTGATCTAAGGAAGAGCGGTAAGTTGCGGTGGTCCGTTAATGCAGCATCTTCGCCTTGTGTGCATCTTGTAAAAGATGGAAACTACGCGGAGGAATGCACCTAATGTTAAAGGTATGTACTTTTCAGTTTATTTGTTATATTCAGTCTATGCATTACTCATATAAGGCTTGCTAAAAGTGGTTAGCTGAGTGCTAACCACACCGAAACAAATGATGACCGTTAAGAAAATTTTCAAACTTGATATGCGTAAGCCAGACACCGTACAAATATTTTACATTGTGGTATAATATTTTTTTTCCCCCAGGAGAAAGCAATGACTGACGTCAATAAATATCAGTAATTTCTTTCTTCTTTTGTTCTCTTAATTACTTCAGAACACAAGGAGAGGAAGTTTGCAGTTGTGCGGTGGAGTGAGGGAGAGGATGCTGGGAAGCTTAGTGAAGTAAAAACTGATAACATACGGAGGTATGACGACTCCAAGATGGACCAACATGGGAATCCCATTTCCACCTACTCAGCTATTATCGAGTGGCGCCATGGGAAGAAACAGCCAGGAGGGTGGCCACACTACAGGGGCACTGTTGTTTTTGTCTGTGGTAAGTCTGTGTTTTGACAATGATATTGTCCTCTTTCTATCTAATGACATTTCTCTAAAAATTTGCTTAATTTGGCCTGTTGGTGTTTCACGTGCTTACTTTTTTTGCTCAGTACCTGAGACTTTGCAATATGTTGTACTGTAAACATGATGATTATTTAATTTGAAATGTTAAGCCAGTTTGTTACCATTTTAGTTACTGCTCTTCAAAATGTTATAAAATTGTAATGTCAAAGTAAACTAAAGCACACAACTGTTAAGATGATTGCTCTTAGATGTTGAATGGTTTTATATTTAGTTAATTTTATATGAATGGAAATTAAGTAAAATATGAATTAGTAGTACTTTGCTAACTGCACAATGTGTACTATACACAAAACTACATTGCAATACTGACAGTGTGATAGCATAATACATAAAATGGGAAATGTTATCACATAGCATTTAGACAAATATCTGTCTCTTTCTCTATCTCATTTACATTAATTTGTTATCTCTCTCTTTCACACATCAGAAGAAGCATTCCAATGTACAATTGCATTTTTAGTCAGAGTTAGAAATGATAGTCATGACTGCAGTTGCTTGAAAACATGACATGGTCTGGTAATACAAAAAGTGTTCGGGAGTAATAAGCAGATTATTATTATGTAATTTTGTTTGTATCCTCTTTTTGTTCTCTAGCTACTCGTTTTGAGGCAGCTCGTAAACTTAATGCATTACTGAGGGAAAATGAACCAGCAGACCTGACCAAGAGGGCACCAGTCCACCCTAAAAACAATCAGGATGATTCTGATGACTCAGATCCAGATGACACTCAGATTCTGTTGCAGCCTTTGCAAGTCAAGGTAACATCAATTTACTTTGACCTTTAATGTGGTGATGACACTGTTGTATATATCTTCTACTATTTTAGCATTAAAAACAAATCCATGAAGATTCTTGATACTAACTGCATCACAGAGTATTGGAATTGGACTTCAAAGGAGCCAGCCAACGAAGTCTGCAGTCCATGTTGATCATTGGATGGGGTCTATGCAGGCTACAGCCACTTCAACTGGGCTGACCTAGACTCCAAAGGGCATTTACTGTTTATACACCCCTGTCTGTACATTGCACACTTGTCCCTACCAAGGACTATAGTGCCTAAGGTTCTCTGTTACTGGAAAAGTTAATTGTACACATACTTTTTTTAAGACCACTGATATCATTTGAGAGTCGAAACTCAGTTTTCACATCAGCTGTGAGATGGGCATGCATGGAGTCACAGATTAACAGCAGTGGTGATGAGTGGAAAAAAAAACACCTGGTCTCCTTACATTCAGCCACTCTTTCATCATCTCCTCAATGAGGTGGTCTCAAAAGTCTGCAGTAACAACACACATAGGGCGCACCGCACCAAAGGGCGCGCCGCACATTTTGAGGGGAAAAAAAGACGTTTATACGCGCCTTATAGTCGTGAAAATACGGTAATCAGATGTAGCCATCTAAATTGTGAAAAAAGTTATTTGAAATTTTGAACTGCCTTCCAAGTAGTCTGAACTTTGGAACAAGCCGTGATGTTTGTGGTTGTCAAATCGTTTTTTTAAAGTATCCGGACTTAGGGGCACAGCTATTGAATCTGTTGTATTTACACTTCAGATTCTAAACTCCACTATCAGCTTTTTCTTTGTCTTATCATGTCAGTTACTTTCTCTTAATTTCTTTGTATGTCCAGAAGTCAAAGGCTCTCACAAGGAAAGACCCTGCAAAGGAATTCCTTGCAATGTACAGTCATTCACCGCTTTCAGTCACTGACTGTGACCAAAGTCCAAAAAAGACTGTGGTTGAACTTAAGCGAGAGATCCAAGACCTGAAAGAAGAGAATGCCAAACTGAGGGAGTTGCTTGTAGAAGGTATCACTCTTTAAATAATTACAAAACTAATATACTTTAAGAGGTCACTTGTTTAAACAATGAGTGTAACACCTTTCATCTCTGTTTTACTGTGTACAGATGTGCCCGAACTCATGAAGACTATGAAAAATGTGATTGATTTAGCTGACCCTCTTAAGAGATCAAGTTTTGAGCTCCCCCAGAGTTCTACACAGTCCAGGCCGGGTTCATCATCTGATGATTCACAGATGCCCATTTCCAAATCTGTTCCATTTGTCTCATCAGAGTCTGTCACTCCATCTACAAGAGAGTCCCAGTCGTCAAAGGTATTTTTAAAGGATAAATAAGGTGCATAAATTGGATCTACTGTCTATCAGGAACATTTTTAATTGATACAGGACCAGTCAAAGGCTTGGACACACTTTCTCATTAGATTTAATGGGGAAACATGTCCATACTTACTGGTACTGTACATGTGACAGATTTAATTAGCTTTTCATGCATTACAGCCTTAGAGAGATTTCCTACCAACCCCCAAAGATTTACTAATCCAACATTTGCATCCTGTCTCTTTGAGATCTCTTCAAGTCAGTAAATGTCAGTTTAATGTTGACTCTTGTCTCATCTCACTGTATTTCATCTCTTTATCTGATGTCCTCTTTGGTGTCTTTGCTGAATTAGCTATGCTGTGATGTCACACACCAGCACAGGTCACAAGTGATGCACCACAACAAAAGAAAAAGTAGTGAAGTGCTTTCTGTTAGCCTTAGGACATTGCAATGTATATAAATGTCACAGCGCCATCAAAATGAGTCATAAACAGAGTTTTAAGCTGAAAGTTATGTAGTGTTGCTTGAATTGTCTGATACTGGTCCTAAATTGTCATTAAATTCCTTTTTTTGATCAGGTGGAGATCCATCCTGGGACAGGAGTCATGATCGAGAAACTGGCGTGGGCCTATGTTATTAATGCAAATTCTGCTACAGTCTTTGTGAGGCATCTGCTCACAGCAGTATTTCCAACAGAGACACTGCTGGTGAGCAATCTTCGAGGGGGAAAACGAGGCAGAGGGGATGCACGTTTACCTCTGGACAAAAATAAATTGGAGGCAATCTACAGTAAGTTTTTAGCTTGATGTATAGATGTATTTTGAGCCATAATTTTTTGTATTTACAGATTACAGACAAGTTTTTTTGTGGGTTTGTTTTTAATATTTCTTATGAATCACAATTCAACATAAATTTCATGATTTTTACAGAATTTTTTTTAATTACTTTTGTCAGTTTCATTTTATTTTGCTCCCAGCTTTTTTTTTTCTTCCTTTCTTCAATTGGAGGGTATGAATAATTTTGGGGACAACTGTATCTACTTATTTCTACATTGTATTATTATTAGGGCGGTCAACAAATTAATCCTAAATTAATCATTTTGTCAAACAAGAGATTGTTCTATTAATTAGTACTTCTATATGCAAAAAAACATTAATTTTTGTTTCACAATTTGAAGATTAGAATACCAAGCCATAAATCTGGGAGTAGTCCAGGACTCAGAGCTGAATTTCAGCTGCACGTTAATACAGTTGTGAAGTCAGCCTATGTGGTAGCAGCAGCATTCTGGACGAAACTGCCTCCACCTGGAGGAGTTTAGGGAGACATGGAAGGACAGGGTTTCAGTAGTGTAGTCTACTAAAGAGAAATGCAGAATTCCTACTGAGACACCTTTAATCCTATATGTGTTCTAAAAGTGATAAAAGCAATGTGATTAATCGGGATTCATTTTTTGACAGCCCTAATTATTATTAACGAAGAAATGCCTCTTCCAAATTGATGAGCCTGATTTACAGAGGTCTGTCTGCTCTTCAGTTTATAATATGCTGTATTATATTCAGGTACAGTTGTCTTCAAAATTATTCATTCCCTAAAATTTACAGAAAATGTTAAATTCACAGTAATAATTCAAATAACTAAAAAGTAATAGAAAAAAATATAGTGTAGTAAAATTAAACATTGATTTCGAATTGTGTTTTTTAAAAAACAGACAAACAAAGCTGTTCCAGACCAATTAGAGCACCTTGCAGTTGTGAAGAAGGTCAAAATACCTGTAAGCAGGTGCAGGCGTCTGATTGGACGTTACAGAAACACCTGATTGCAGTGATTGTCTGGAAGAGTTGCTCAACAAAATTTTACTTCAGGTGCCCCATGATGCTTGTTTACTTCTTTTTCCTTTTTTGTTTTTTAATATTTAATTTGAACCACAATTCAAAATCAGTGTCATGATTTTTATGATTTTTTTAAATGTATTATGAAAAATGATTCCACTGACAACTGATTTTTTTTTTCCTCCTTTAATTGGAGGGTATGAATAATTTTGATGATTACTGTATATTATTGGTCTTCTCATGAAATGCTGTTATAGGCTACAAATTTCTCTGCTGGCTTTGAGATATATATGTATATAGCAATTTATTGATTTCTTTCAGATTATTAAATTGTACTTTAACCCATCCGCTCCTTCTTATTTCTTCACATGTTTAGGTGCAACTCTTGAGAGGTGGCCTGGGACCAAACCCTCCAGCATTGGTGTTGCAATCAATGGCAAGATCACAGAACTCCGAGCTAAAAGTAAAAATGTCTCTGTCCCAGAATCCCCTTAGATGGCTTGTTTGTCACACTTTGTGTGACTGCTATGTATTGCCAGGTTTTTTCTAGAGGATATAGATTGTCATACTGTAAGTGGGCATGTTTTTATCAATCCTTTGTTTTGCCCAAGTTGATACTTGAAAGTTCTGTATGGTAGCTATTGCAGCCAAAAACTATGCCGTCTTGTTTGCTGTTTTCACAAAAGAGTTCTAATAAGGTGAAATGTTTTGAGATCAGTATTCCACTGTAATGTCAGTTCACTGCAAATGGAGGTAATAAAATTTAAAGTTTGCCCAGCATTCATGTTTTCTTCAGTATTACAGATGAAGTTGTTGAGAGGCATTTATAGACTGCAGAGCTGTTAATAATGCTATGAAGTAGTTGTTCTGTAAGCAAACTGGGTAGTCTATGAACTGCTAGTGTGTAATTCACTTTAGTACATTTACAGTTGGAGAGGGACAAATTTATGTGTCAATTTGTTTCTTAAAGTAGTAATTTGAATCTGTATAAAATTATGAATCAAAATATGTGTTTTTACAAGTTAAGTTTTAAAAATACTTACAGGAAAAATATAAATAAAAAATAGTTGACCATGATATTGTATTGCCTTAACATACAAAAAAAAGACATGTAATGGCACAAATTTATATATGTTTTTGGTAAATGACATATAATATACTTATAAAAAACATACAAAAAAGGGATAATGAACCTGCAAAGTGCATTTATTTTACATACAGAAAACCTATATACAATAACAGTTGTTCATATATGTAAAGTCTGTTTTCTTTCACACTCATACAGTAAAAAAGTTCATAAATTATATGGGAAATCTATGGAAAATATATATTGAAATGTACTTTCCTTATATACCACATAAATAGTTTTGATACGATCCTTATCCTATCCTTTTTATTATCATGTATGAAAGAAATGCAAAAGTGGCCACTTTCAAGAGTAAATCATATAAGTCTTATATGATGCTCAATACATGAAGCAAACTAATGGTGTGTTACTGCTTCACCGTGTCCCGTCTACGGTGAAGCACCCTCGGTGGACCCAGTTCGTTTTACCCAGTTTGCCCCACTCTTCTGCGAATGTTACTCCACTGACTGTATGCCACTGTGCAATGAAACTGAAAGAAAAATAAAATACAGTTAGTTGTATAGTAAAATGTAGAAGGGGTATTCAATTAGCTTTTTAATTTTGCTCCAAGTCGTGGCTATCTACAGTAGTGATCAATAAAACTGTAAGACAAAGTTCTTCAGATAGTTTATTTTAACTTGGTTCAAACCACAGGAGCAAAATAAGATAGCACTGCTCCAAACAGTAACATTGTGGCAAAATAGACAAATGACGTCAAGCAATTTCCTGAAGCTGATTAAGATTCACAATATGAATTCACACTCCTCTCCCCCTGCTGTCACTTGTCACCCGCTGCACACTCCCCAGCTGCCCCGCAGGACCATAGAGCAGGACAGGTACATAGTTATAGGGTGTGTCTCAATCCGCCTACTTCTACACTTCGAACACTTAGTTTTAAGTAGGTAGTGTGGATAACACAAAAAGTCAGTGCACTGAAAGTACCCGGATGACCCCCTAAAAACGGTCACAAAATGCAGTGCGTAACGATGGACCCTACTCGCACTAAACGGACGCCATCTTGACTACAAAGCGGAAAGGGAGGGGCTAAGGACGTCGGGAAGATTTTTCCATTTTGAAAATAATGGCGGACATTTCAGCCGAGACAGCCGGAGCTGCGACACCGCAATCATATAAATGTAAGTAATGGTGGTAATACGAGGCATTGTACTCTCGTCTAATGCATCACTTACATGTCCCTCACTGACAGAAGCTGATATAATCATTTGGCGAGTTAATTAGCGTAAGTTACATGTTAATGCTACCTAGCTACCTATAGCTACCTAGTACGTTAAGCCAGCCATTGAGACGAGCACGTTAGACATGTGAACTCTATCGTGTTAATTTTAAATAACAGCAGTAATAAGCCATCCATTGGGACGAGCACGTTATCTGTGTGAACACTAGTAAGTTATGAAACTGGCTTTGTGACTATTTTAGATTATGGGCTGGTGAATACAGTGTTGTGCCGTTGTAATGCTGGATATCACGTATTAACAGTTGTATTACGCTACGTTCTTCACTTCAAACTAACGTGATCACATATGCTCGTTATTGACAGTGCTGTAGTAAACACATGTAAAGCAGTCTGCATCTCTGGCCCAACCCCAGGATAAATTATCTACTCAAAATAAATGTGGTGATATTGTTGTTGCAAACAAAACATAAGAAATATTTAATGAGTAACATAACATTAGGTGGGCGAACCCAGTACTCGTGTCATGTTAATTGTTCTGGTAGTGGGCCTCTGTATTATTTAATGCATTGATATGATCTGCTGTTGTGTTTTTACCAGGGAATTCATTAAGAAAAAGGGGTTGGAGGGGATGTTGGATGCTAAAGCCATCAGGAAGCGATGGGAGAATTTGGTGCAGAAATACAAGGTTAGTACACAGGGTTCCTGCGGATCCTTAAAAAGTCTTAAAAGGCATTGAATTCTGTAATATAAAACTAAGGCCTTAATTGGCATTAAAATGTCTTAAATCAGTCTTTCTTAGGTCTTAAAATTGTTACCAGGTCATAAATAGGATTTTATTTTTGTAATCCTTACCAAACAGTCAAATAATTGATACAATTATATTTTTTTTAAATTTACCGAACGGCTCAATGTAACCATTATTGGTTCCGTCCCGATAGCGGAACCAATAAAAACTGTTGCGGCCGGACCATAGCTGTGAAAAAGAGTTGGCACTGATTTATAGTTTATTTTAGTAGGGAACAAAACAAAGTTTGTGAATTCAGTTCAGTAGTTGTTAAAAATATATCTGTAATTTGTGTGTTTTTTAGCTTTCTTCCTATATGGAATGTTTTTCAAAATCTTTAACATGTCTACTGAGCCAGAAAGTAATGGTTTATGTTAAAATAAACATTTGGGTAAAGTTGTCGCATCCAGGTTTATCTTGTTTATCGTGAAGTTGGTTTTAACTTTTTATTTCAAGTGGCATTAAAAAGTCTTAAAAAGTCTTCAATTTAACTTGCCTTGTGCTGTAGGAACCCTGGTACAAGGTTGTTCCATACATATCTTTTTGGAAAACTCCTTTAGGATTGTTTGGGAATTTTACCTATGGTGATTGAGAGACTTTAAACATTTGAACGGTAGTGTATATTTGTAAGTAAGAAATGTAAATACATTGTTAGTGTTTAGCATTTGATGGTGAAATAGTGCAGCTTTTTTTTGTCGTTCATCCACAGGCACTTAAGAACCCTCGTACCGGGGTTAGTACAGAAGGGGGTGAGGCCACCGCTGCTTCTTGGAAGTGGTACGCACTAATGGATGAAGCAATAGGGAGCAGGCCATCTATGGAGCCGCCTGCTCTCTTTGCTTCATCCGACCCGGAAGTGGCGAGGGCCTCACCCTCTTCTGTGGTGACACCGGTGACTCCTGGGGTGTCTACCCCAAAGAGGCGCCGGGTAGACACCATGGCTATTGTAAAAGCCTTGCAGGACAATGAGAAGCAGGCTGATGAGGTGATACAGGAGATGCAGAGAGAGCAGCGAGAGCGAGAGGAGAAAAGAGAGAGAGAGGCTGCAGAACGCGAGGAGAGGAGGCACCAAGAGGCTGTGGAGAGGGAAGAGAGGCGTCACCGTCAGACTGTAGAGAGGGAGGAGAGGTTTTTCAGGGAGATGAGGGAGAGGGAGGACAGGAGGGATAGGGAGATGGCTGCCAGGGAGAGAGAGGCGTCTGCTAGGGAGGAGCGCCTCCTGGCAATTTTAGATGTTATATCCAAAAAAATTTAGTGAATTAAATATTAAATAAATATGTAAAACATAATTTACACTGTGTCACTCGTTATACCACACCTTAACATCTTTTTTCCTGATTAGGTTACTCCAGACTTTCAAAAGCGGTAATGTCAAATTCATGATTGATAAATTCCTAAAAATACTACCTACCTACTTTATCAAACTAATAAGAAGTACACAATATATTTACCTCACAATGTTACAAAACAAATCTGAATAAATTACGACCATTCTGCAAAATCTAATGTGTTTAACATTAAACATTGATTTTGCAGAATGGTCGTAATTTATTCAGATTTGTTTTGTTTTTTAACATGCCAGATGAAATCAACACAATCATACAATGGTCATGTAATTTATTCAATCATGCATTTTACATTTTTAAATGTAATCATGGTCAGGGACATAACATGCCATTGCCATCCTCTGTCTCTGCTCTGCACCAGAGACGGCTCCTGGAGGTGCTGGTGCTGGTCTTCGTGCCCTCCTGACATCAGCATCTGGCTCCAGCAGGTCTTCGTTGCTCATACATATGTTATGTAGGACCGTGCAACAGACGATGACCTCCGGCACGTAAGTCACATCCACTTCCAGAGCCTTGAAGAAGATGGACCTCCACCTAGTCTTCAGCATCCCAAAGGACCGCTCAACAATGCTCCTGGCCTTTGACAAGCTGTTGTTAAAGCGAGCCTGGAGGTGGTTGCGAACGGGCTGTCTGAGGGGTGTGATGAGGCTGATGGGCTGGGATAGGCAGGGGTAGCCCCCATCTCCAAGTATGCTGTATCCTGGTGGAGGGTAGGACTGCTGATAGTATATGGGGCTGTTCCTCAGTGGCAAGCCAGAAAAGAAAGATAAGGGTGTCGATTTCTGGGCCCCAGCCATGGTCGCATTCCCTGCCCAACAGATCCATGAGTGCGTTGAATGACACCCTTGAAAGGCGATAGTCAACCCTCATGTCGCTGTGGCCATCAAAGTATAGTGCCAACACTGGCACTGTGGCATTTATTTGGCAGTACTTTCTGGGGCTGCGAGGACGCTGTGAGTGGGGAGAGGAAAGTGAATTAATTATGTTTTGTTGTTTACATTTTTTTTGTTTAAAATAAAGTTAAGATCTGGTTCTGTTACTGTGTTTTCCTTGTCTTTTCTTAATTAATCAGAATTAGTACATGATAGAACATCAATAGGCCTGTCTATTCTGTTGCCTATTGCTTGGTGTATGTTAGTGTAAAGATAACATAACATTTTGAGCACAAATTCATATATATTTGTGAATTCTTATATTGATAGAGCTTTTTTTTGTTTATCCACATGGAGCACACTGAAGTAGCCTACTGATGGTAAAATAACTAGCTGCTTACTGTCACTGTCCTGCATAACATTTATATAGGCAGTGAAAAAAACATTTAGTAATTGTGACATGAAATGGTAAAACGTCTGTGAACCTGCTGTGTACATTTAGTAATTCATCAACGCAAGGAACTGCTCCTGACTGTTATGAAAAGGTAACTGCTGCACTGCAATTTGTGCATGATAGGTGTTTGTAAAATACACGAATATACCTCATGTTCAGCCAATATTTGGAGGATCCTGCGTTGACGTCGTAGGCGATATAATTTCAAAATACTGTGAACGTAACCCATTGTTTTTATAAAATAAAACGCAGGCATATATTTTTGGCGGTCTGAAAAATTTGCGGTCACGTGTGTTGCGTTCGTCACGTCATGCCGTCATTTCCGGTAAGTGTTTTAACATAAGTGTTCCATTTGGAACACTACTAACGGTCAAAAGTGGGCACTACGGCAGTAAGTGGTCAGTGCACATCAGCAGTGCACTGACGGAAGTAGGCGGAATGAGACAAACCCATAGTAACGGCGCTACTGCCCAACACTGCTGATTAAAATGTAATCCTGCCAAGTAGCCTAATCTCTGTTTTATCAAATATACCCGTGAGACCCTCACATAGACATTTTCACACAGTAAAATGGCGTGTAACCCACAATAGTGGGTTTATATATTTAAACGACAGAATAAAGACATTCAAAGCAACAGTCCGTCCAGCTGTAAGCGTCAAACACAAAGAAGTACGTGATATTTCAACGTCTACATAAGAGGAATGTACGCTATCGCCCCCTGTGGTCGCAGAATTTGGTGTAACATCCGGAACTAGCCAACTCGGCTCGGCGGTGAGAGAGCCCAGTGCTGATCTGGGCTGTATTTACTTAGCTTCGGACACACAGCTGACAGCCGCCACCAGCGGTCAGAGACGTTTTAATTATCCATATCAGATTGCTTGATTCAGCAACCCAGCTAACTACAATCTCGAGTGCGATGACTAACGTTAGCCTACGATCAGATCAAAAATGAATGTACTTCCGACAGTCATGTTATTCATAGGCTAAAATGAAAGTTGCGTGAATGACCCACGTCTCAAACAGATAAAACAAAACAATTACATTTGTCTAGCAGAAATAAACCACTTTGGAGAAAAGGAAAAATGTACTCACCTTCACCTTCAGTGATCACGCCGAGAAATGAGATCTGTCTGTTGAAAATTCCCCGCTCTCTGTGCTGACTTTTGGCAAGCCGGAGGGATGCCAAAGCGCTCCCGTAAAATCATGAAATGCGAACGCGCTCAAGCATATGGTCCCGCTCATCGCCTTTTTGGCTAGTTAACCAGACACAAGCCAAAACTCGGCCAAAATAACATCGCGCCATTTATTTATTAAGGCAGATCATAACAAAACCAAAGCTGACCCAAAACCATAATCCTTTGCCAAAACAACCCCAAAGAGGCCAGACATATGCCACAAAAAAGCCAAAATGATTTGCTATCTGGGATGTGTAGGCCAGAACATGTGAGAGCATTGACTGTTGGTCCAAGCTAAATTAATGATTCTTTTTATTCAGCCATAACAAATATGTTGGAAAGATGGTAAAAGGATTTCATATAATTGAATAAAATACTATAAGTTGAGGAGGAAAAGAAGCACCGTTAGGTATAGGGTTCCCTTGCTTGCCAGGCATCATTTGACTAAATTCCTCTTTCTTTGGCAGATCATCACAACCACAGAGGAGGCTGAGGGAGTCCTGGTTATGGGCATAATGGAGACAGACACCATGGGGGTAATGGAGATCATCCTTGAAAGTGGGAGGTCGTATAAGCTTGGGGAGGAGCTGTGGGCCCCACTTGACCACCAGTTTAATAAAGGAAAGCTGT
The DNA here is from genome assembly GCF_011125445.2 of Fundulus heteroclitus. Lineage (NCBI taxonomy): Eukaryota > Metazoa > Chordata > Actinopteri > Cyprinodontiformes > Fundulidae > Fundulus > Fundulus heteroclitus. The sequence continues at coordinate 621,628 of NW_023397263.1, forward strand.
TTGTCAACCTAAAAGTTAAAAACAACAGGGTTCAGGAAATCTGTGCCAATGAGGGACCTACAGAAGAATGAATTTCTTGTATTATTGTAAATCTTTAAATTTACAATCTCTTTTTTACAATCACCTGTTTTTTGCTTGATTCCATGTTTTAACCAATGTTGTAGTTTGAGGTTGTTCATTTAAGGGTTCATTGTGAGGCTATAATTGTGTGTGTGTGTGTGTGTGTGTGGGGGGGGGGGGTTATTTATATAATTAATTAATTATTTATGGTGTGTTAAATAAAGTGCAAATGTGTGGAAATGTTTTTGTTCAGTCTGTGTATTATGTGTTGTCTGTGTGCATCCTGAGCGGCTGTCTCACAAAAAGTACTTTCACCGTACGGTACAACATTCAATTCAATTTTATTTATATAGCGCCAGTTCATGAAACATGTCATCTCAAGGCACTTTACAAAATCAAAATGAATCATATTATACAGATATAGAGATATATATAGAGATTCTTGATTAAGATGTGCAGGTCTTTCTGGTTGTAATTGGTGTAATGTACAATTTATCAAGTAAAACTAATGATTTTAGTCACATAGTGACATATAGTTAGACACATAGTTAGTAACACTAAACACAAATCACACATAAGTTCATGCTAATGTCCGAACTAGGTTTGGTGTATTATGAGGGAGAAGGTAAAGTTACATGTAAGACATCTTTGAGTTTTCTGTGAAATGACTGACAAAGAACTACTACTAAGTTCATTTAGTTTGTATATTATGCATAACCAGAAGTGATTAATTTAACAAAGATGCATACAATATGCGTTTAAATTTATAAACATACAATAGTTAGGACTTAAAGAATATCCCGTCTGTCTTTAGCGATTTATTTTGAAAAAGCAGATGTAGTGCTTGTTCAGTTTCCTGTTGGTTAACGTCAGGGTTTTAGATCGGGTCCGCCACGAAGATCAATATTCCCCTCAGCAAACAGTATTCATATCTGGCCTGTTCTATAGTTTTCTGCCTTAGCCCCCATTGCTTAATATTCTGGCATGGGTAATTTATTTCCATGCACAACATGAACGAGGATATTTTTCTAAAATCTTCTGATCGCTCCACTTTCCCAAATCAAAGGCAAAGTTCACGTTTACTTCAGGGCTCAATCAGGAGTTGAGGTGTATCCGTCTGTGATAAATGAAGCCAGCTTCCCTCGCCTGCTTTCACCCCGAGTGTAAGTTATTTTCCAGCTTTTATTTAGCTCTCCTGGAAAATTTCAAAGAACATTGCTGTTGTAAAACATTTAACAATTAAAAAGGGTCAAAGTCCAAGTGTTTTTAACTTTTGTCCCAATGACGTTGGAACGTTAGAATTAATAGTTCTTTGACAACATAATTTAATTACATTTTTTATTTTGTAATTTTATTAAAACATTTGTGCTTGGGATTTAACACTACTGATACAGCTGTCGTCCAGCCTAGCCTACTGAGTTAACCAAAAAAGTGAGAATATCCAAGTGCTCCTGAACGTCTCATGGATAGGTTTTGCGTCACTGACTTGGAATTCTCTCTCGTCGTTTGGTTGTAAGCGGGTAAGCAGCCTTTTAACTCGGTCTACTATAAATTTTAATATTATAAACCATGACATGCTTAAAAATAACACAACTGCTGGTTAACCACCACCGTAACACAATAAATCAGCAAACGGCGGGACTTTTTGTCTATTGCCCCATTTTGGCTCATGAGAAATACTGACCGTTAGCGGTAGCATTTTATGCTAACATTGACTGCTGCTTTATTTAAAAACCCTTTTCGCTCTTCAGAAAGATGGGTATCTTTTACTAATTTAAATAATAGCTAACGTTGCTCTTCTCCGTTGATAGCCATTTGTCTCACCCTCCTTTCAGCTAAAGGAACCAGCCGTAATGTTCGAGACAGACGGGCCTTTGCTTTTAGGCCTCAGACAAACTGTCAGCCATTGGTCACTTTATTGAGTGATAGTATCTGTATTAGTTACAGAAATTTAACATACAATGTGAAATTGTTTTTATGTAAAACAGACAAAAGGTTTACCTTTTTTAAATGGTAAATGGCTTGTACTTGTATAGCGCTTTTTAACTAGTCTTCACGACCTCCAAAGCGCTTCACACTACAGTCAGTCATTCACCCATTCACACCCTGACGGTGGTGAGCTATGTTAGTAGCCACAGCTGCCCTGGGGCAAGCTGACAGAGGCGAGGCTGCCATACAACGGCGCCACCGAGCCCTCTGACCACCGCCAGCAGGCAATGCGGGTGAAGTGTCTTGCCCAAGGACACAACGACAGAGACAGTCAGAGCAGGGGATCGAACAGGCAACCCGCCAATTGCAAGATGAACCCCTTAACCTCTGTGCCACCGTTTTTACTTCAAGTAGGAGATGCCCTTAGTCTCCACTGACTCAGTTTTGCAATGATTAGGAGATTTTAATAAAGGGTTACTGTGATTCTTTTGAGATGGAAGGGGGTGAAAAGATCGGAACTGTGCCACTCACACTGCCTTAGAAAAGACAGATATAGGTTGCATATTATTAACGCGTTAGACCACAACGCCGACATTTTTTTTGTCGCCGTTAATTGCGCATCAAAACACACACACCGTTCCCTAATGTTTTTTCTGCTCTCCGGCCTGTGTTTCTTTTATCCTCTGCGCTTTCCGTAGTTTCAATAGTGCTAGAGACTGTAGCAAAACAGACCCGTGCTCACTGTTGGACAGACTGTTTATTTCCTGCGACTTTGGGCTTGTTTTATTCTAAAGGCGCTTGTAAATTTCATGAGTCAGGGTTTGCGGGTTTTTTGGGCACGTTTCTGAAAGTGAAATCGCTTATTTGGGCTCTAAAATAAGTGACGAAACAGCGGTTATTAAGAGACCTGCCTGTACTAGACACTTTGTATCCAGCTGAAATATCCCTCCGCCATAGGAGCCGACGGTAGTAAAGGCAGACAGAGCATCTCTGCATGTATTTCCTGCAGTTTACGGTGCAATAACCGGTGATAACTGCTGAAAGTAGATTACTTGGTGCAGATCACTATTTTGAGCAGACATTGGTTCTGATGATGAGTTTTTAAAGGCATACTATGCAACATTTTTCAGTTAATTAATGTGTTCCATACCGTTTTGGATGATTAAATGAGTCATTTCAGGTCGAACAAAGGTTTTCTTGGCCGCCCTGGGGGTGTGTGGGGGAAATACCGCACTTGCAATTGCAAGAGCTCTCGGCCCGCACACAGTCAGTCTTGCTTTACGGCGAGAACTCCATGTGTTTTTGCCCTGCTATTCACTATATGCACGCGCGAAAGCAACAACAAAGAACCGCGTGTTAACGTCAAATAAACATGCAAGCATATCGAGTTTTATTATTATTCTTTTTTTTTTTTTTTATGTTGGCGAGACGCTACGCGGCGGCCGCGGCGAGGCGGCTGCGAATGCGGCTTGGCGAGGCGGTGGCGTCTCGCCAACATAAAATAATAATAATAATAATAATAATAAAACTGGCGAGGCGGCCGCGGCTTGGCGAGGCGGCGGCGGTAGCGTCTCGCCAACATAAAAAAAAATAAAAAAAATAATAATAATAAAACTGGCGAGGCGGCGGCTTGGCGAGGCGGCGGCGGCTTGGTGAGGCGGCGGCGGCGGCTTGGCGGCGGCGGCTTGGCGAGGCGGCGGCGGTAGCGCCTCGCCAACATAAAATAATAATAATAATAAAACTGGCGCGGCGGCGGCGGCCGCCTCACCAAGATAGCGCTGCGGGAAGCTTGATGTTCATACCTTCACTGTGTTAGTCATTGTTTGTACTGCCGTTTTTTCCACTTTTCGTTGCGTTCGCCTGTCTGCTAAGCTCAAAACAACCGCGCCTGGCTTGTCGGAGAAACCAGAACAGCTGAGCATCTTTATGACAGTGCACTTTTACTTTCGCCCTCTGGGGGGAGCCTCGCTGGAAAATCAACCCCGGTTGCATAGTATACCTTTAACATGCTGATAACATTGCAGAAACTCCAACCCATAAACCGTACTTTAATGCTTATTCATTTGTTTTCTCTGTATTGGACAAACTAAGGCTGAATTACGTTGCCAAATGAAGGACCTGGAGTTACTAATCAGTTCCTAAACAGTCTCTTTCAGGGTAATAAGCTCCTGCCCAGTTGCAAGCAAAGTGTAAGACTGGAATGACCTGGAAATTTAAAACCTTTTTACAGGCCTAAACTCTATGAATATGGATATAAACAGCAAGCAAAAATATTCAAAGAAACTATTGTTGTTGGTGTGAAAGCTCAGAATTAGATGTGTGAGAGAGAGAAAGTGAAAAAACGAACAATAAAACTTATGACTTTATTGAAATGCAAAATGTTTATTATTTTATATGTATATGCCTAATACCATGTCTATCTTTGTTTAAGAGGCAAAAAAATATATTGGCATTAAAACAGGTATTTATTTACACATTTATTTACACATTGTGTAAACATCAGGGCGTCATGATTAGTCATTTAGCCATTATAGTCCAGAGTTTAACATTTGGCACTGGGATGTTTTCATTCCAATTCTCAAAAGTGCTTGAAAAATACCAAAATAAAAATGTTTTTTGTACAAGCATGTATTTTATTAGTGTCATTTATTGTAAAATTGCATATTAAAATGCCCAAAAACAGGCTATTACACTTGCAGAAATAAAAGGATAAAACGTGCGATTTATTTGCAATTAATCTCGAGTTAACTATTGACATTATGTGATTTATCAATTCATATTCAATTGTTTTAATCGTTTGACAGCCCTAATATAAATACATGTGTTGTGTCCTTCACATTTGTTTTTAAAGAGTATTAATACGTTTTCTGCTCAAAGCGGTTAAAGTAAACTAATACCCACTCCCGAGTCCAGACAGTAGATGGCGCAAGTTTAAAAACAATAGTCTAACCTACTGGATCTAGCTAGCTACCTGAAAGAGCACTGTGCTAGCTAACCATTATTAATAAAACTTTTTATTCATTAATAAAACTTTTGAAATGATCCCCCCCTCTGGTATTTTTGCAAATCGCACACTGCTCTTAGACATTATTACCCTAAATTTTTCAACCTGTCCAATCGTTTATACGTTATGAATAGGAGTTTTACACTAGCTAAGCTGAAAAAGTTTTTTTTTTATTATATCTTGCGGGGCATTTTGGTGCCTCGAGCTGGTAAAATCATCGTCCGTTAAATCAGTTAAAATAAGTACCAGCTGTTTTAATTAGCCACGTGTTGGCGCAGGAATCATTAACCTGATTGTAAGAGGAGCCCTCCACAACTATTCATAACGTTGTAACTAATTTTCTATCTGGTAAACCGGCACCGAGGCAGACGTACACTAAAATACTACTACATATGCTTACTTTAAATCATCATAAAGTCTATTCATAATTCTCATTGAAATAATTTGACAGTCAACCTTTGTAGCAAACAGCATGAAGTAATTAAACGTTTGCTGTTTTGTTTTATTCCAAAACAAAAATCTTAACATACACATTATGTTTTGGTTGTTTAATATAATTGTGAATTTCTACTCTAACATGTGTTGCATTGATCTACATTAAGACACCTACGGTGCTAAATCAGTCTAGATTATGCTCCATAATTTCTATCTGCTGCATCTGGAGTGCACGTTTGGCAGGAGGAGCAGAAGGAGTTGATTGTACATTAATTCTAAGTAGCTAAAGGATGAAGTACACGCTTTTAGCTTTGGTATTTAATTTTTTTTGTATTGTATCTTGCGGGGCATTTTTGGTGGCTCGAGCTGTTAAACTGATCGTCCGTTAAATCAGTTATCATAACTGCCAGCTGTTACCACCTCAGGCCAGTTCGTGTCGGGGTTGTAAGTTTTTCCACCAGTAACGGTTAACAAGAACCGTTACTCTTTTCAGTACCTGCATCTCTGGATTATATGCGGTCCAAGTCGACACTTCTGCAGCCGGTATCTCTGATTGGATGAGGGGTGGAGTCACATTTTGCGTAACAACAGCGACCCTAGACATTATATACGTAAACGCCCCATTGGACGCTGCTGGCCGCTAGGCTGACGTGCCTACGGGGCGGCCATCTTGGGTCAGACCACAGATCAGACAGCTGCTGTCAGAATGAATAGGAGGTAGCTCTGATCTCATTTTAATCATATGTTCACAGTGATCGTGACCTTTCAGTCAGATTACACATATTTATTCAGCACCAAAGCAATTTAAACTGAAGTCAAACTGGATGATATATATACTCACAGTCATATATTTTGCAGTTATATAAAAAAAATTATAAACACACATAAATTATACATCTCTTACTCTCTCACTCTCTCTCTCTATCTATCTATATCGATATCTATATCTATATATATATATATATATCTATATATATATATATATATATATATATATATATATATGTATATATATATATATATATATATATATGTATATATATATATATATATATATATATGTATATCTATCTATCTATCTATCTATATATATATATATATATATATATATATATATATATATATATATATATATATATATATATATATATATGTGTGTATGTGTGCATTTTTTAAGAGTATGTGAGGACAACAGCAGTTATTTACATAGGAGCAAAACTATATACAGACAAGTGAGAGCAGAGGTGCCAATAGCAGCATTTAAAAATTATATAATACAACCGCATTGCAGAGGGAAAAAAAAAAATCAACCAAAAATGAATAATGCATCTTAGAATCGAATCAAAATCGTAGCAAAATCAATATCTATTATTGCTTATATTATCATAAACAATATATATATATATATATATATATATATATATATATATATATATATATATATATATATATATATATCCTCAGTCACATCTCTCAGAAATCAGGGTGTTTAATGTACTTCTCTCTGCTTCCATCCTTGCTACCCATTAGCACATATTGTGTTTATGCTGGGAAAAACTGTAAAGCATGAGGATTATCTATCATAAAATCTTACTTATGGAAGGTAATTCCCCAGGATCTGTTTCGTAGTGTTCTGTTATTTGCGCACCCATAAGCAGAGCAAAAATCAGGCATCCTCGGACATACATGTTTTAAAAAAATCTAAATCATGTAGAACTTTAAAGAGTTTGAATTGCTTTTTTTCTTTTGTCTTCTAGAATGGTTCTTGCAAAGCTCCTGAACAGTCGCACAGAGACTCCCTATGAAACACTTCCCCCCCTACATGTTTCTGTTCTCAAGGTCCAAGACGGGCCCAAGGTCTTGTCTTGGACCTTTACTGAGAACTCTGTCATGCCAGGAGTGGTAAAGGCCAATAAAGTAGCTGCAATAACTGATGGGAATTCAGTCACAGCAGTTACCCTCTTTGAGGAATTTGCAGGGAGGGTTAAAGAAGGGTCATCATATATATTAAAAGGTCACGAGCTAAGGGGTGAGGGCCCACCCTACCAAATCAACGTAACGCGCAGGACCCAGTTCTTCCGGGCCTCAACTCTGAAAGTCGATGACCACCTGAAAGAAAGAGCAACGGCACTGCTGGAGCCCCCCTCCCCACTAACATCACTGAGCGCCAGTCTCGAGACAACCACCATCATGACTGTGGAGGGGGAGGTGGTTGAGGTAGGCCCTGGGTCGGATTTTAGCAGGGGCTTACCGGGGCTGCAGCCCGGGGCCCCGGCATTTCGGGGGCCCTGAAGGATGTTTTATATTTTTGTAAATGGATAGTGTCAGAATTTAATCAATGACTATGATGATTATTACAGCACCGATGAAAAATTTTCAAATTTGTTCTGGCAAACGTCCATCTTGAATGCTTGCTTTTTATTGGTCCACTTTTGACGCATCTTACGCATTGGGGAGGAGGGGCGTCAAGGGAATATTATTTTACAATGGCGGACAACAGAAAATATGACAGCGGAGCGCAGAAAAAAAGGAAGAGAAATGAAAAGGAGCATCGCGCCAAAGAGGCGACAAACAAAATGCCTAAACTGACAGGCTTTTTTAAACCTGTTAGCGGAGATGGAGCAGAAACATCATTATCCCCCACTCCTCAAACCCTTAGCTATGCAAACACCGGCACTAAGATCCCGCCAGAACCTTTAACCGTGACTGAGTCCGTGGCTGGACTGGCGTCTGTGGAGTCAGAGTCGGTGGAAGTGGGATCTTCTTCCGCAAATGGAAAGACGACTGTGGATCCGTACAGTACCGATCCGGCACATTGGGGGGAAATTGACGAGTCCGTGCGAGCTTACTGGGCTGAGCGAGGACCGGAGAGCTGTCAAAATATGAATGTTGGCTTTCAAGCATCAGAACGGGTGTACAAGCATCAAAAGCGTCACTTCTCCAAATCTTACTTTAAACGCAAGATGTTAAATAGTGAGTACATCAAAAGACCATGGCTGCTCTACTCTCCATCCACCTGAGCTGCATTTTGTTTTGCATGCCGCATTTTCAGCAATGCTAATACTCAGTCAAACTTTGAAACTGGTTTCAGTGACTGGAAGCACGCAACTGAACGCATGAGAGAGCACGAAAACAGTGAACATCGTAGAAAAGCAATGCTAACATATGTTTCACTTGCAGCAGCCAGCGGGAGGATAGACACAGAACTGCAGAAACAATTTGAATCTGAGTGTTCATATTGGACTGAAGTGTTGAGAAGAGTTGTGTCTGTTGCCAAGTTTGTAGCAGAGAGGGGACTGGCTCTGAGAGGAGCCAGTGACAAATTTGGAAGAACTGATAATGGGAATTATCTGGGAATACTGGAGTTAATCAGCGAGTTTGATCCTTTTATGAAGTCTCACATAGAGAAATATGGAAATGCAGGTTCAGGGAAACCCTCATATCTTTCTTCCCAAACATGTGAGGAATTTATTCAGCTGATGGGTGATCGTGTTCTATCAGAAATAGTGAGTGAAGTAAAAATGGCAAAATACTTCTCAATCTCTGTTGACTCCACGCCAGATGTGGCACATGTTGATCAGTTAACATTTGTGTTAAGATGTGTGTCACCTGAAGGACACTCGCAGGAACGCTTTCTGAAGTTTCTACCAATTGAAAGTCATACTGGGGAAGCTTTATGTGCGTCTGTACTCAAGGTTTTGGAAGAGATGGGGATTGACATTGCAAACTGCAGGGGGCAATGCTATGATAATGCTGCCAACATGTCAGGAGTATATAAAGGACTACAAGCACGTATGAAAGAACTCAACCCACTAGTTGAATGGGTTCCATGTGCTGCGCATACCCTGAATTTGGTTGGAGTTAATAGTGTTAACTGCTGTTTTGAGACAGCTGATGTTTTCCAGTTTGTGCAAAACTTATTTAACTTTTGCTCGAAAACGACAGCAAGGTGGAAGGTGGTAACAGATGGACTGCAGCCTAATGCAAACAAGCGCATTGAAACATTGAAGTCCCTTTCGAACACTAGATGGGCTGCACATGCAGATGCCACACAGGCAGTGCATATTAACTATGCAAACATTCAAAAATCATTGAAGAATATAGTAAATGACATAAACCAAAATGCAGCAATAAGAAATTAAGCAAGATCACTTGATAAAAAAAATGGACAAGCTTGAAACTGTTTTTATGTGTAAATTTTGGCAAAGCATTTTGCAGCGCTTTGAAAAAGCAAGTGCAGCTTTGCAGTCTGTGGAACTGGACTTGTGTACAGCTGTGGATTTGGTGGGATCCTTGCGGGAGTACATTGGAGGTCTAAGAGATCAATTTGATAGGTTTGAGTCTCAAGCAAAGAAGTTGTCTCCAACAGTTTCACAAGCTTACAGAGTTACTGGTTGAAGATCAAAGACTCCAAAACCATTTTTTGGAGAGAGCGCCACCTCAGAGGTTGACTTATCAGCTCAACAAAAGTTCTCCACCAGTGTTTTTTGGTGGTTGTTGACAGATTGCTTTCTGAAATCAATCAACAACACTTTTGGCTTCCTAAACAATTTTTCTGGTGTTATTGTTCCAGAGCTAAGAAACAAAGCATCTCATCTCCAAAGTAAATATTCAGCTGACTTGGAGATGGACTTTGTGGAGGAAATTGTCCAGTTTAAAGATTTTATTTGTGATAAAGGCATCACATCTGCTCCATTGCTTTTACAATTCATTAGGGAAAAGAAACTGCAGGACATCTTCCCAAATGTGGATATTGCTTTCAGGCTTTACCTGACATTTCCTGTCACAAATGCAAGTGGTGAGCGATCATTCTCCAAGCTTAAAATAGTTAAAATAGACTCAGATCCACAATGGGACAAGAAAGACTGAACCATTTGACTCTCATGTCTTTTGCGAGTAATCTAGTCAGAAAGCTTCAGTGATCTTGTCAAGGAATTTGCAGCAAAAAAATCCAGAAAAGTGGGCAATTTTTCAAATTTCATATCAGACTAAGGCTTAAATGTATGATAACCCTTTTACTCATTACTGAAAGGGCTTGGTGTTACTGGTTAGGGCAGTGGTGTCCAAACTTTTTGACATGAGGGTTAAAATTATGTTAAAAGAACTTTGGGGCTGTAAAATAATTTGAAAACAAACTTGGTCTTTTTTAAAGTTTATCTGCTAAATTAAAGTAAAAATTTAAATGATTGTAGATACAAAACAAAGATTGTGCATGTCTGCATTATAAGACAGGCTCAAAGTTTCAAACTTTTCAGGGTTGAGTATTGTTTTCTTTGGTTTGCATTTGAGTAAATGTAGGATGTGTTTGTGGTTCGAGTTCCTACAAAATTGTTCATTTGCACCCACCTCTGCTTTTATTGAGAACCGGGGGCTGTAAAAAAATCCTTCAGCGGGCATATATATATATATATATATATATATATATATATATATATGACAACACGTGGGCGGCATTCAGCAAACGCGCTGCATAATCACACAACACAACCAAATACATACGCGATGCAAACAGAAAAGCACACAAACCACAAAAGCAAATGCAGCTACAAAACGCGCTGCATAAATAATCCACAATGGAAGTGCTCCAGGCCTTTAGGGGGAGCACTAAGTGGAACAGCTGATTTTCGACCCCACGGAACGAGAGAGAGAGAGAGAGAGAGAGAGCACATGAGAGGTTTGTTTTGAAACGGGACCAAAAGTGGAGATAGAGACAACATAACAAGGTTAGTATTCATTTTAACATTTGGCCCTCCACTTTTACAGTATTTTAACAGAGCAACAGGTTTACGTAGTTTGCTTCTGTGTTGAGACTGACTTCTACAATAGTTTGCTAATGACAACATTGTGTGCCTGATCTTTCATAGCTAACTTAACTAACTACTTAACTGGGCACCTGAGTGTTTTGATTGCATTAACGTATGTGTCCTCTTCTCTGAGTTGTATCTACAAATTATGGAATACTGTATTGATCAGCGAGGTAACTTTGCATAAGAGGAAAATGGAGAGAGTACAACTGGAAGCAAAGAAGGGGGACACGGAGAGTATAGAAGGTATCTGAAAATAAATGTAAATTAATCTTGGTTTATGGGGCAAAAAGAGAACCAGAGAGTAGATAATTATCAGAGAGCGCGCGCAGAATAATGGTGATGAGAGAGAATGCTTGAAGAAAACGGATAAAATGTGAAGCTGAAGGACAAAAAAGGCAGAGAAAGGACATTAAGAAATAAATAGCAGGGAAATATGACAAGGAAAGAAAGAGAGGTGACAGATTTAAATTGAACACAGGACAAGCATTCATATACAGAAGATCAGCAGACACTTTTTGTATTAACAAATCTCTGATATTAACTTGCTGCACTTGCAAGCTTTTTCTCTCCCACAGATGTACTGTCTATATTGTGGATCTGCCTTGACAGCTTCCCCTGGGTTTTGTTGTGCGTGTGGCAAAAACATCAGATTTCTTAAAGATGTGGCAAACAAAGTCCCTGAGGAGATGCCTAGTACCAGTGCACATGCTAATGCACAGCCTAGTGATGGTAAAGAGATTTTTATTTGTATTACTGAAAAATCAGTAGTTTGAAAACTTAGTTTGAAATTTTAAATTGTGTTCTATTATTGAAATACTGCACACCTCTGCACTTGTCTTCTTTAACAACTAGCATATTAAATGTGTTCTGAAATGCTCTGCAGGAAAGATTAATGATGAAAATCCATGTAAACTTAATAATAAAAGCAATTAACATATTTGGTTGTAGCAGGAAGCTCAGGTGTAAAGTCCTTTATGAAATTTAGGGCAATAAAAGAGAGAGAGAGAGAGAGGTTCTTTTCAAAGACACAGAAACAGAAATTAGCAAAGGTATGCAATTTTTAACATTGTTTCTATTAAAATTAACTATACACACATCTAGTGACATTTTCCATTTCCTTTATTTTCTGCAGATTTATGTAGGAAGTATGTTATGAAGATGAAAGGTGATTCCCTTAAACCTGTGAGAGGGAAATCACTTCCCCTTGAAATTCAACCTCAATGGTCATCTGATCGACTGTTGGCTACTACTGTAAAGAAGCTGAAAGATTTTAACCAGGACATGGAAGATGGTGCACATGTTTTATTGTACCCTGTTGCTCAGGAAGTTCGAAACATCCCAGGAACAGACACTCCTTTCACTGTGCAGAAAAACAAGGAGGCAATTGGAAAGGCCTACCAAAGAATAACAATGTAAATTTGCACTGTTGAAGACTTTGAAAACAGCTGTAAGTGCTTCTGACATATTTCCCACTTTATTTAATATAATCCAGGTGTTGTAGTTTTTGAACAGGGCAGGTTCTAATGTGGTCCAGATTAAAAAAAGATCAGAAATCCTCCTTTATTAAACTTTCACAAGTCAGATAAAGGCTTCAAAAATCCCCAACTGGGTTCAAACGATTCTGTTATTAGTGTAGAATAATATAATCCAGGTTTGAAGGTACCAGGTGTCGTAGTTTTTGTACTGGGCCGGTTCAAATGTGGTCCAGATGCAAAAAAGCTCAGAAATCCCCCTGTATTAAAGTTTCACAAATCAGATAAAGACCCCGCCTCTCGCCCAGTGAACGCTGGAGATAGGCACCAGCAACCCCCGCGACCCCATGAGGGACCAAGCGGTTTGGAAAATGGATGGATGGAAATCTGATAAAGGCTTCAAAAATCCCAAAATGGGTTCAAACAATTCTGTTATTAGTGTAGAATAATATAATCCAGGTTTGAAGGTACCAGGTGTTGTAGTTTTTGTACTGGGCCGGTTCAAAAGGGGTCCAGATGCAAAAAAGCTCAGAAATCCCCCTTTATTAAAGTTTCACAAATCAGATAAAGGCTTAAAAAATCGCTAACTGGGTTCAAGCGATTCTGCTATTACCTTAGAATAATATAATCCAGGTTTGAAGGTTCCAGGTGTTGTACTTTTTGAACAGGGCAGGTTCTAATTTGGTCCAGATTAAAAAAAGATCAGAAATCCTTCTTTATTAAAGTTTCACAAATCAGATAAAGGCTTCAAAAATCGCTAACTGGGTTCAAGCGATTCTGCTATTAGCATAGAATAATATAATCTAGGTTTGAAGGATCCAGGTTTTGTAGTTTCTGAACTGGGCCGGTTCTAATGTGGTCATAATGCAAACAAACTCAGAAATCCCCCTTTATTAAAGTTTCACAAATCAGATAAAGGCTTCAAAAATCCTAAAATGGGTTCAAACGATTATGCTATTAGCATAGAATAATATCATCTAGGTTTGAAGGATCCAGGTTTTGTAGTTTCTGAACTGGGCCGGTTCTAATGTGGTCCAAATGCAAACAAGCTCAGAAATCCCCCTTTATTAAAGTTTCACAAATCAGATAAAGGATTCAAAAATCCCAAACTGGGTTCAAACGATTCTGCTATTGACGTCAAATAATATAATCCAGGTTAGAAGGTTGCAGGTCTTATAGTTTCTGAACTGGGGCGGTTCTAATGTGGTCTAAATGCAAAAAAAATCTCAGAAATCCCCCTTTATTAAAGTTTCACAAATCAGATAAAGGCTTAAAAAATCCCTAACTGGGTTCAAACGATTCTACTATTACCTTAGAATAATATAATCCAGGTTTGAAGGTTCCTGGTGTTGTAGTTTTTGAACAGGGCAGGTTCTAATGTGGTCCAGATGCCAAAAAGCTCAGAAATCCCCCTTTATTAAACTTTCACAAGTCAGATAAAGGCTTCAAAAATCCCAAAATGGGTTCAAACAATTCTGCTATTAGTGTAGAATAATATAATCTAGGTTTGAAGGATCCAGGTTTTGTAGTTTATGAACTGGGCCGGTTCTAATGTGGTCCAAATGCAAACAAGCTCAGAAATCCCCCTTTATCAAAGTTTCACAAATCAGATAAAGGCTTCAAAAATCCCAAAATGGGTTCAAACTATTCTGTTGTTAGTGTAGAATAATATAATCCAGGTTTGAAGGTTCCAGGTGTTGTAGTTTTTGAACAGGGCAGGTTCTAATGTGGTCCAGATTAAAAAAAGATCAGAAATCCTCCTTTATTAAAGTTTCACAAATCAGATAAAGGCTTCAAAAATCCCAAACTGGGTTCAAACGATTCTGCTATTGACGTCAAATAATATAAATCAGGTCAGAAGGTTGCAGGTCTTGTAGTTTCTGAACTGGGGCGGTTCTAATATGGTCCAAATCGAAAAAAGCTCAGAAATCCCTCTTGACGTCGTGTCGCAACAAGGAAATGCTCCAAAGGCTAGACCGATGACCGATTACCAATGGCTGAGGATACTCCAAAGGCTGGGTCCTCCTAAGAATGTGTAGGCAGTGTCCTTCGAAGGACGCAGCCTGCGAATTGAGACGCAGCTAACAACCTCCATTGGTAAGCAGTCTGTCGCTGCTCCTGCAGTTAATTAATGAATTATTTCCACCTGTGGCCATGTCACCTTTCAGCATTTATTCACTGGCTTCCAGCAACTTAGCTGATAAACGCAGCGACCAACCAGGGACCTCCTCATTATTTGCTGTTATGTTTTATTTAAAACTCAAAGAGTAAAGCGTTAGCTCAGGCTAATTTAGCGTGACAATTTCCTGCATTCGACTGAATTTTGATTTTGATTATTAAGGAAACTGCATCAAGAAAATAAACTGCAGCTACAACATGGACTGGAGAGCGGGTTCTAACTGGGTGAGGCCAGAGGTGATTCTCAGAGAGGTTTTATTAAATTATTTTTTATTTTTACACGGAGTGGAGCGCGATGTAAAGCTTCACTGTAGAAGCAAGTCGTACTAGAAACAGCTGAAAAAGCCTCCTGTCTGTGGATCTATGGACTCATTTTACACCTGCCAGACAGACAGTACTGCAGGCAAGATTACTTTCAACAATATTTAACTTTACGAAATAAATTAATAACATTTTGCTAATTAAAAATGTTTATTTTTAAAAGCAAGTAATTTTTTTTTCTGATAAGCCTTGAGCAATTTTATTGAACTTTTTAAAAATGTAACATCCCATCCTTCATGGATTTTCTATACCGGCTTTTCCCTACAGTTGTGACATCAAACCGTATCTGATGGGGAAACGCAGCTCGACGTCACACAGGGTCGTGGGGGGTGGGGGCTTGTCCATCCTGGACAGGTCTCCAGTCACTGGGCTAAGGTTTAACAGTTTTATTAGACTTCAAAAAAGCTAAATAATGCCTTTTTATAAACTCATGAGTTGTGATAATTAATTGTTGTGCAATAACGGGCAAAGCAGAGACTGATTATTGTAATGAGCGATCTGTGTTAAACTAAAATGGATGGCATCATAGTGTTGGTTATGTATCCTGAATTGTCCAGGTTGTGGTTGGTCTTGTATGATCATAGGATTAATTTATACTGAATGTGACAGGGAGCCAGTGGAGTTAATGTTCAGGTGTAAAGTAGATGATGTAATGATGTCTTTTGTACTAGTTTATGAAGGTTTTCTGGAGGACAGGGAGGGAAGGGAGCTGAAACTGTAAAGTGGACTGTGGACCAGTTTGGCTTAAGTGTGAAGAAAGAACTTGATGCTACAGAGATGAAAGTTAACCAGATGATGATCTGGATGTGGAAAGTGATGGAGAGGCTGTCCAGGATAACGCCAAGGCTCTGAAGCTGAAAGGTGGGACAGATACAGGAATGGTCATTGCATATTGTAAAACTACCAGATTTGGTTAAAGTTGACTTTACACAATAATCAAGTGAGGGAACTAATGTGGCATTATTTTTCACGGTCCTGGTAATATATCGGCTGACTCGAAAAATATTTCAGTCAAACTGATTATTTTTGCTTTAACCCATGGTCTACAGGTCAACCGTGGTGTTTTTGAAGCTTTGGGTGTCAAACACTGTATTACATCAGCCTACCATCCCCAGGCCAATGGGCAGGATGAACGCACCAATCGCAATATAAAGACTGCACTAGCAAAATACTGTGGGGAGGATCAATAATCAAGTGAGGGAACTAATGTGGCATTATTTTTCACGGTCCTGGTAATATATCGGCTGACTCGAAAAATATTTCAGTCAAACTGATTATTTTTGCTTTAACCCATGGTCTACAGGTCAACCGTGGTGTTTTTGAAGCTTTGGGTGTCAAACACTGTATTACATCAGCCTACCATCCCCAGGCCAATAAGCAGGATGAACGCACCAATCGCAATATAAAGACTGCACTAGCAAAATACTGTGGGGAGGATCAAAACGATTGGGACATCCATCTACGGGGAGTAGTAGCAGGCATCAACACATCCAAACAGGTGTGTAAGACAGTGTAACAGCAACATGTCCACGACATGTCCACGTATTAATTGAAAAATCAACAGAGATTAGTCAGAATCACTCAAATGGCACTTTATTCTTGCAAAAATTGAGGACTGAGAAGAAAATGCCTGCTGATCCAAATGAAGTTTTCCATCAACACACGGACATAGAAGACTGTAAAATGCTATTGATTGTATTTTTTTAAGAGATCTACAAAGTACACACCCTATTGTGCTCTGTTTGGAAGACACCCCCGCACACCAGGTGTGATAAACAACACGACACAAGAAAAAGGGGATGATGACAAACGTGTCGTGGTGGTAGAGGAGACAGAAGAAGACCTGGAGGCCAAGGCTGCAGACATCGCAGATCTACATGCAAAGGTGATGGTGAAACGGAAATATATGTCTATGGAGTTATGTATTGTGTGTTAAATAATCATAACATTATAAGCAATATCGTTTAATATTTTCTCAGATTTACCAGAACATTAAAAACGCACAGGGAAGACAAAAGAAGGCATATGAGACAAAAAAGAGGCAAACAAAACACAAATGTTTCCCAACTGAAGCCTTTCATGCTAACTAGGATTGGTAATACGAAGACTCGCTGTAGTTTCACAGCCATGGGTTACCTATATAATACTTTGTTCTTTTCTTCAGAGTCCAACGTGCCAGAAGTTTTATTTCTCAGGGAGACGACTTCCAAGGTACAAATTTAAATACAGTTTGTTTATTTAATTTTGCTATGGAAATAAGAAACAAAACGTAACTGTACTCAAGTTGTCCCTTAGGCTTTAAACTATTAAAACAATCCCTGCAAGTGTTTTTTTTTTTTATGACCACTGAACAGGAGCCCATTTCTGGCCCACTGGTGCCACAGCAGTCAGTACGTGACCATGACTACTGGCCTTCTCTGGGATATTTGCATGATTTCAATTCAGTCCAAGCCATGCTGGTAGGTATATATGTGTGTCCTGTAAATTATGTAATGAATGGGTATTGATCAGATTTCAATTTGTTTTCCGCTGATTTTAATTGTATTTACAATTTATTATTTGTAGCTCAAATATGTACTTGACATAAACTGCTCAGAAGCAGAGGTTATTGTCAAGGATGGGGATGTCTGCCTGACACTGGAAGACTTCTGGAGCTTGGGTCTTCCTCAATGTATGGAATCCAATGTAGGTATATTAAAGCTGTTGTAATTGATTTCAGAAGAATCCACAAAGTCTTTTCTATTTTTAACTCTGTTGCATGCTTCAAGCTAATTCAAGAAGCTGCCCAAAAACATGTATGGTTCTGTCATGTATTAAAACAAACATGATGTCCATGTAGAATTAAGCCCTTATAGTTTCAATTTTTTTCTTCTAATTAGTCTATTCGAAACAGTGAAACGTTGCTGTTGTTAATCCAGTTTACCATTATGAATTTGTAATTTTTACCATTGTAGGAAAAAGATGTCCACATTTTAGACATGTATGTTGTTCCAACATGGAAGTCAAAAATGTGGGACCCAGAGGCTGCTATTCCTGTAAGTTGTTTTATTCCTGTGACCCTCTGTATTACTTTACACACCTTGATATGGCTTGATATACAATTCTGCAAATTCACTTGTTAAAAAGCGTTACCTGTCCAAAGACATAATCATCCCTGCCTGGAGCCAACAGTAAGGAAAAGCAGATCACTATTTGCTCTGCGTGAGTCCATTTCAGATTGTGTGAACTATCAAATTTATTCTGTAGTTTTGTCAATTTTTTTCTGCTTAGGATGTTTGTAACTGAAGTTTATTTGAAAATGGTTCACAGGTACTGAAGCCAGCAAAGAAAGAGTTCTTTTTGCTGGACTCTCTCAAACCAGATGGCTTTGGCGACAGTCATTTCCAAAACATTTTTTAGGTTTTGTAACATCACAATCAGCCCTGTTCTGTGTCTTGTTTAGTATGGAAGTTCTAAAGAATTCATAGTATTCAAAAATTGCAGGTACACAACACGTTGGCCAAATTACAAAAAAAATTAATTTCTAAGTGTTGCTATCAAGTCTGCCTGAGTATACTATGAATTTCAATATTTGGGTTGAATAAAATGAGCCTAAAGCCTCGTTCAAAGGCTGTTTCAAAGTTGAGCCTCATTCAATGGCTATAAAATTATTTTTCAGTCCTGTTCAGTGGCGGTTTTTCTGACATTAATACATGTAAGAGGTGACTCATTTGCATCTCTAATGATGTTAACAGTGACCTAGCTCATCACATTGCTCCAGGCCAATGGACAACTAAGTTTGGCAAAGACATTGAGGTACACCTCTCCGGTGTATTAGGATTGTGTTATTAAGCTTAAGTCTGCATTTTTATTTTTATCGTAACATTGGTACATTCTTTTTTTAATGTTTGCCCTATTCTTTCAGAGTTTCCCTCACCAGACCACCGGGAACTGTTGTGGGTGTTGGAGAAATATGAATGTAATCATTTTATTTCTTCATTGTAGCAAATTTTATCTTATGTCATGAAGTAAGAATCAGCAGATACTCCCCCCCGCCCGAATATGGGTAACACAGATTTTTATATCCATGCGCGCGCACGTGCACACACACACACACACACACACACACACACACACACACACACACACACACACACACACACACACACTCTGCCTTACCCTGATTCACTTTGTTACAAGTGTTCAACATTAAAATAAGCTTGGTCTTGAATGTATGTGATAAAGAGATAGAGAGAGTGTGTGTGCATGTGTCTAGACTCACGTTCACAAGTTTATTTTCCGCTCCAAAAAATAAATCCCTGCCGCAATTGCCGCACGGTGGAAATTCGGCACTGCTGGACAACTTGAAGCGCTGTATATGTAAAGGAAAAAATTACACGTTTGTTTCACTTGAAATTCAACATTTCTATAGAATATGGTCATAGACTGTGCTTAATTCATTACGTGAGATGCTTACCCACTGTTTTTTAGATCTTTAAGCGAAAGCAGACATCTAGTTCATCTTTGTGTCAACCGTGTTACCAACAGAAGCGCATGTTAACCAGCCTCTGCTAATGCTAATACAATGCTAAGCACATTTTTTTTCTAAGCACATATGACACCACGAAACACTCAGTGACGAAATTATCGTTCAAAATCATAGAGTGGATAATAAAGAGTTATGTAACATTTCTGTCCAGTGTTTTATTTTTTTCAAGACGATGGATGGTAAATGATTTACCTTATCTTCTGGAACTTCTCCGTTTAACCGCGTTTGTTGCTCTCTCTTCTTCTGCAATTCTTGAAGTAAAGTTTAATGCACTCCCTGCTTGCACACTGCTGCCACCTTCTGTTCCGGAGTTGTACACGTCACTTGATATCTTACCCAATAAGCATTAGGTTCTGTCAGCATAACTGAATTTAGTAAATGTTAACTTATTCCACATAATGTTAAAATAACATTACTTAATGATGTTCAACCACAAAACATGACTATATATAGTAAAACCAACACTTCAAACTTAGATTAATTTAGCACACATCCAATCTGGCTTTTTTGAGTGTATAATGAACACTACAAATGGTAATGTAATACTCTGTCTCCATCTTTAATTTCTAATAAATTTTCTAATAAATTATTATTTATTATTAATAATCATTATTTTTAATATTAATATTATTCATTCATTTATTTATTTATTTATTTTAAAAAGAAATCCATTTGCAAAAAAATCTGTTAACTCCATATAGATCTAATCTCAACAAGTTAAACATTAGATAAAAAGCATCCTCTCTTCTTAATATAGAATGGACTTGGTTTTGAATCCTTTTCTGAGTGGCATCCTAAGTATGGTGTCACATGATCAGAACTGCCCAATCAGAAAATTCCCCACACAAGCCAATCAGAAAATTCCCAACACAAGCCAATCAGAAAATCCCACTTATTTTGTTGCAGTACAAGAGAGTTTCCATTAGAGGGTGATCTAGAGCAGAGTCATTCACACACTTTTCAGTGACTCCTATCTCACTGGGGTCCACCTGTAAAAAATTTACAGGGTAATTTTTAGGGTCAAAGGAGCCTATTGCATGATTATTTTTGTGTGGACCAGCAAAATGTCCACACAACTGAGAATCTCCACACAATGTTGGTCTTCCGTCAGGGATTGAGCCACACAAGTATAGAGAGACAAGTGCACACACACACACACACACACACACACACACACACACACACTCTGCCTTACCCTGATTCACTTTGTTACAAGTGCTCAACATTAAAATAAGCTTGGTCTTGAATGTATGTGATAAAGAGATAGAGAGAGTGTGTGTGCATGTGTCTAGACTCACGTTCACAAGTTTATTTTCCGCTCCAAAAAATAAATCCCTGCCGCAATTGCCGCACGGTGGAAATTCGGCACTGCTGCACAACTTGAAGCGCTGTATATGTAAAGGAAAAAATTACACGTTTGTTTCACTTGAAATTCAACATTTCTATAGAATATGGTCATAGACTGTGCTTAATTCATTACGTGAGATGCTTACCCACTGTTTTTTAGATCTTTAAGCGAAAGCAGACATCTAGTTCATCTTTGTGTCAACCGTGTTACCAACAGAAGCGCATGTTAACCAGCCTCTGCTAATGCTAATACAATGCTAAGCACATTTTTTTTCTAAGCACATATGACACCACGAAACACTCAGTGACGAAATTATCGTTCAAAATCATAGAGTGGATAATAAAGAGTTATGTAACATTTCTGTCCAGTGTTTTATTTTTTTCAAGACGATGGATGGTAAATGATTTACCTTATCTTCTGGAACTTCTCCGTTTAACCGCGTTTGTTGCTCTCTCTTCTTCTGCAATTCTTGAAGTAAAGTTTAATGCACTCCCTGCTTGCACACTGCTGCCACCTTCTGTTCCGGAGTTGTACACGTCACTTGATATCTTACCCAATAAGCATTAGGTTCTGTCAGCATAACTGAATTTAGTAAATGTTAACTTATTCCACATAATGTTAAAATAACATTACTTAATGATGTTCAACCACAAAACATGACTATATATAGTAAAACCAACACTTCAAACTTAGATTAATTTAGCACACATCCAATCTGGCTTTTTTGAGTGTATAATGAACACTACAAATGGTAATGTAATACTCTGTCTCCATATTTAATTTCTAATAAATTAAATATGCATATTACAATGTTTTACCTCTGATCAATGTTTTCTCATTTATTGTCAAATCTTAAACCGGGGTAAAAATGGGCCTTCAGTAGCGAAGAAGGATTAGGCCAGTACAACATAATTAACACTACCCAGTGTTATATTGTTGCTGTCATCTAAAAAAATTGTGCTTTCAACATTCAAAACACCATTTAAAAATTTTATCCTGTGGAATATGCATATTATATTCCACAGTACCTCTTGACTTACATTACACTCTGAACAATGTAATGGGGGCCAATTGTGATTTCAGAGGTATGTGTAACTTGTGATGCATTATGCTTAGTATGCAAGATATTATTTTTTAAAAACATATTTGAATCTTCTTGCATTTCCTTCATCAAAGGAAAAGATGTCGCAAGTTAGGAGATGGTGGTGTCTTGTTCTCCTGCAGAACTTCTCCATGCCGTCAGTGCCCTCAATGTCAGATCAGATAATCACCAGATCCTTTTAAATCACCTGTTTTTCTGTGTTCACTGTCAACTGACTAACATGAATGTTTTCATTAAAAATGTATGTTTTCATGAAATCCTCAAGGTCAGAAGAAGACCATTTGCGGGAAAGAAAAGGGTGATGTGATCAAAAAGGATTACAGGGGAGAGGTCATGTGATGAATTATTACGTAGTCAAACTATTGCTTGACGACGAAAGCCAAACCCCTCCACTTATTTCAAGATGTGGAAGAGGTCCCTCTTAAAAAGTTCAGGCACTCCGAAGCTGTCTTTGAAGCATCGGGTATTGTTCAAAGCAGCATTGTTGTACCACATCCATCAAAGGGTAGAGGTGGGTTGTCAGTTTGTTTTGCTGTCATTTCTCCATTTTCATTAAACCAGTACACTTAAAATCAGCCACTGAGATTTTTTAATTTTTCCCATCTTGCATTGTTATTGTGCCGATAACCAAGAACCATAATCTGTTTCCTTTCTAGAGGAAGCTGAGAACATGCCAGGACTGGGGTATGTTGCCCGCTATGGCCTTATCCAACCCTTACTTTAATAATTGTTTTCTTTATTTTTTTAACAGGAGCATACTGTTATGTTTGGAAGCCAGGACGAGGTAGAAGCTCACGTAAGCAAATAACTCTTTACAGCTTTTATTTAGAACTTGTTCAGCAGACCAGTAACATCATGTACATACAAAATTTCACTTCTTCTCTCCTTTCATTCTCTACTCGTGCACCACCTAGTGGTAGACACAACATTCCCCCTTACTTAAAAAGCTTACATGTACACATTTAGCATAAGACTGAACATCAACCTCATTTAACAGTTTGTATGTCATAAGTATAACTTTAGCTGAAATCAAAGTAGGTGGTTACTTAAGCCAACAGAACCAACCAAATATATTCAGCAACCCTGTACTTTTAACACTTTAAGTTACTATGAAACATAATTAACAAATGTAGCCATTGAAAAATAAAATCCAGGTGTTTGAAACATTTTGTACCATGAGAATTAGTTCACCTGTACCCAAAACATGTAACACACACTCTTTATGTACTCATTTGCTTGTTTGAAAGTCCTTGAACCACACTGGTTGAGCAGCAGTTCTAACACTTTTCCTTTGAACCCCTAGGTCACTCTTTTCTGGTTCTGTTGTTTTACATGGAATACCTGCAGAGTATCGTGAAAGTCTGGCAGCATTCCATCTTTTATTGTCACTGAGTACATAAGTACTTCCTCCAATCTGTTTTGCAACACACAGCGGTGGAGTAAATCTAGATGAGCCTTTGCGAACATGATGTCTTCTTTTTTTTTTTTTTTTTTTTGGGATTTTTTGCAGCTCTAGTGGCTCACTTTTTCTGAAAGTAGGCTGACAGGAAGAGGGGTAGAAGAGGGGGAGAGACATTCGGCAAAGGACCGCGGGTCGGATTTGAACCCGGGTCGACCGCGTCGAGGACTAAGGCCTCTGTATATGGGTCGCGCTACCCGCTGCGCCACATGCGCGCCCGATGATGAGGTCTTCTTACCCTCACCATATCTCCAGGTTTGAATGTTGGTGTCTTGGCTCCACGGTGCTTGTCAGTATACTGTTTAGACTTCTCTTGTTTCTGTTTAACTGTTTCTCGTACTGTAGTGCATTTTCTGCTTTTCTCTGAACCCGGAAAGACATTCACTTTTGTTTTCATCCTCCTGTTGTGCAGTAGTTCTGATGGAGATACTCCAGTTGTGTTATGTGGCGTTGCTCTGTACACTCTAAAAAATAATGTAATGGGTTTACTTAAAAAGGTATGTTTACTTTTTGCATAGATCTTTTTAAGTTGTCCCAACTTCATTGTTTATTGAGTAATCGCTACTAGTCCAGCATAACAACACCAACTTAAATAGCCACATAAATACAAAGCTATCTCAAGTTGAATCTACTTGTTTCTTTGTATACATTACTGAATTGTCACATTGATTGTATGTGATTTATGTTCATGGCACAACAAAAAATTAAGTACAATGACCATGTGTTTTTTAATCAATATTCCTTAAAATTTTGTTATCTCATCATTCTTTTTTATGTTGTTGTAAATGTATACGTAAACATTTTTTACTCAAAAATGTCCATGCAAAAAGTAAACATATTAATTATAGTATATGCAACTAATTTTGCTCAAGTTGGGGGAAATAATAAACAAGAAACATATTTCACAATTAAAACCGTTTATTTTATGAACATTTTGTACAAAGTGCAAATATCTTAATAACAGCACCTTCAAAAACCTGCCATTGATAATTCTCTCATTTCAGAGCTTTTTAACATTCATTTCCATTTTTTAATGATCTTTCTGTTGCAATTTTGGTCAATATTTTATGTGTTGGTGTGTATTTCTTTGCTTTATGTGTAGTGTGTATGTAGTGTGTCACAGTAAGCAGTGTGTGCAGTATGTACAGTATGTTATGTGTGTATTTAGGGTTATTATGTGTTTACAGTGTAGTGTTAGCAGCTCTAAACAAGTTGAGTCAGTGACTTTAATCAACTGTCACTCTTACAAAACTGATGAACTATGCCCTTAATTTGGATGGATAACCATAAAGGCAAATTAACTTTCTGGATCAGCTGAAAACAATATTCCAGCTCTCAGACATGACTTGAATAACATGAACAGCAATCAGATGTGGGTTGAAAGACATTACACTGCATAAACTTGGAAAAGCAACTTGAACAGCAAGTCCATCATAGCACAAATGAGGTAATCATTTTTGATTTTCAGCTAAGGGGCTCAAAGGGGTTTCCTTGCAGCTTTTGCCTTAGAGATGTGACTTTTGGGCTGTATTTGTGACTATCTAATCTAAGGAACATCTTCTGAAATACCTCAAAAGCTCTTGTGGGTAGCTTAGATTGAGGGCATAGATGAGGCCCATCAGCAAAGCACAGGCCCTTGGCACATCTAACCCTTGCAGAACTTCTGTGCCCTCTAAGAAGATGGTTGTGCTTGCTGGATCAGATGCTGTAGTACCTTTGGTGACGAGGATCTTCATCACCCGACTATCAAGATCTCCAGTTTGGCTCTCAGGATCCTGAAAGCAAGAATATCAGAAACAAATATCAGTATGAGGATATCATTGAGCTGGCATACTCAATTCTCTACATAATTATTAACATAAAATGTCCTGTGATGTCCTGTTATCTATTGACTGCCAGTCAGAATTTCTGCGATGTAACCTATATGTACAAACAATGTCCTGTTGATGGTGCCCACCACCACAGCTGTGAATAACAGATTCTGGTTTTGCACTTGTTCCTTGTTTTAACATGGTGAAGGGCAAATGTATGGAAGAGTATTAGGGCCACTGGAAGACAAAATTCTGACATTTTTCTGTAATTAATTAAAACATGGAAGTACTCTCAATTTTTATATTTCTAGTGGCTGTAATACTTTTCTGTACAAATGTTGCAAAGTTCCCTGGAAACATGAATATTTTTTATTAAGGACGTGCAAAGAAAAGTTAGGTACTAAAAGTTACTTTATCCCTTTTGATCACTAATGCTGAACAAGCAGCAGCAAAAAGAAACAAGGACAGGATAGGTAGAGACAGATACTGGTGAGAGATTCACAAAGACGGTATGAAAGGAAAGTTCCATTTCGCTTTAACTTCAAGGTGTTGAAAGGGGATTCACTTTCACCTACCACATATTCAAAAAGACTGTCCTCATTTTCCCCAAGGTAGACCACTAAGCAGCGAATGGCAACCTCTCTGCGAGTTTCAACTCCCCAATAGAGACAAGGCAGAAATTGCCCACAATGCACATGTCGTAGCCTGTAGTGTTTTAATAGCTCAGTCTTTCTGGGAGTTTCATATTTACACATTTTACAGCACCAGTTCATTGTGAACAGGAATCGGTGAAAACGTTCTAAATACTGCTAAACAATAAACCAGTAAAAATAAATCAATCTACAATCAATAGCAGTAGCTAGCGAGCTACTGAAATAGCTACCGGAAGGCTTACCCGGGCAGCCACGTAGTCGGTTAATGGTCCTCCAGCAATAATTCTGATCCCGACAGATAACTTGTCAGATGTTCCAAAGCACAAAAGATGAAATTCCAAAGCAGATAGTAGCTCTGTGCAAAGAAGACATGAGTGCGTCGACTTTCCAAACAGGCTGCACGTGGAGTCTCGTCTGCTGCTTGAGTGGCCTCACCCAGGTTTAAAAATATTATTTGAGCTGAAACAACTTAAAATTTGAGACAAGTTGAGCTGTTGCATTGTCATGCATTCAAATTACACAGGAAAATGAGTATGGCTATTTTCATATTTTTCAAGTTGGTTTACCTAGATTAATCAAGCTGGTTACTTAGTTTAACAAATAAATGCTGCAAACTTAAATGTTTATATTAAAATTGTGTATTTATTTAAGCTGAATTTACTACCCCCATGCTTGTTTTTTTAGTGTGTAGTTTTGTAGGAAATCAGTCACTGTGGTTTTCCAGTCTTTCTGCATGTGTTCAGCAGTTAGGATTGTCTCCTTAAGAACTCTATTCCATCTTTCAACAGCACCATTGCACTGTGGATGGTACACACTTGTACGAAGATGAGATATTCCCCTCTCTCTGAGAAAATCTGCCAAAGAGCTGGAAAGAAACTGTGGGTTCCCCTCTCTGCTGAAAATAGAGCGCAGAAATGTGATAACAACATCAGTCGTTACAGCGTGAGCAAATGCTACTTCTGGCCATTTACTGTAATAGTCCACTAATGTCATAGCAAATCTACACGAAGAAGCAGCAGTTTCAAAGGGACCCACAATGTCCAGAGCAACTTTCTCCCATGATCTGTTCGGCAGTTCTATAGGTTGTAGAGGAGCAGGAGCAGTTTGAGCAGATTTGTCGTTCATTTGGCAAGTTGTACATGAAGAAATATCAGACTGAACCATTTTGTCCATCTGGGGCCACCAGTAGAGGTGACGAAGTCTCTGTTTTGTGCGTACAACGCCTTGATGTGTTTCATGTGCCAGGTGAATGACAGTAGCACGTAAAGCAACAGGAACGATGTATCGATGTTCACCTCTCATGACCAGATCCTGAGATGCAGAAAGTTCATTCCTGATGTGAAAGTATGGTATTAAGACAGGGTCCACAGCCTTCTTGCACTTTGGCCAGCCTTTCTCTATCTGTCCACGTAAAAGTGTGAGTTCATGGCATTGTGAGGAAGCAGAAGTGAACTCAGCAACAGACAGAGCCGACACTACGGCTGCAACAATGTCAGTTCATCAATAGGAGTAGAGTCCATAGGGAGCGGCAACCGTGATAAACAGTCTGCAGCCTGGTTTTGTGATCCAGCCCTGTATTCCAAATCAGAGGTGAAGCACAGTAAACGCGCAGACCAGCGTGCGACTCTCATGCCAGCACGCCCAATGCCTTTGGTAGCAAGTAATGTCGTCAGTGCTTGATGATCAGTCCTTAGCGTGAAACGTCGGCCCCAAAGATAAGACCTCGATTTTTGCATGGCCCACACACAAGCAAGAGCCTCCTTTTCCATCGTGGAGTATTTCCGTTCTGTAGAGGTCAGCGTACGAGATACAAATGCTACAGTTCGTTCAACATCATCTGGGTGTATTTGGGTCAAGACACCACCCAGGGCGTAATCTGAAGCGTCTGTGGTGACAATGGTAGGAAGGGATGGGTTAAAAAGATCCAGAACAGGACTGTTCAGTAAAAGGTCTTTTAAGTCCTTAAAGCTTTGATCAGCCCTTTCAGTCCATACCAAACCAGAGTCAGCAGTTTCTCTCAGCACAGCCCGTATTGGTTCCACTAATTTGGAAGAAACTTACTGTACCAGGAGATCATGCCAACGAAGGAGTGCAGAGAAGGTAGATCATGTGGTGGCGGTGCATCACGGACAGCTGCACTATGATCTGGATCAGGAAGGATGCCATCTTTGGAAATGATGTGACCAAGAAACTTGAGGCTGGACTGTGTAAATGTACATTTCTGCATGTTGAGTGTCAGGCCTGCCTCCGTAAGACGCTGGAGCACAGCACGCAGTCGTTCGTCGTGTTCCTGTAGAGAAGATCCTGAAACAATTATATCATCCAAGTAATTGTGCACACCTGGCAGTCCTTTAAGCACAGTTTCCATCATTTTTGGAATGCAGATGGAGCAGAGGCCAACCCGTAGGGAACACGGCAGTAACGGAAAAGTCCTTTATGTGTAATAAAAGCTGTGAGATCCCTATGGTCTATGGTGAAAAAAACACTGGCACCCCTGAGCTCACTTAAAAGCTCATCCATGTGGGGCAAAGGGTGACTGTCGGCAACGATTGCTTTATTAGGTTCCCTTAAGTCAACGCACAATCTTGGTCTGCCCTCTTTCCTTGTTGTGACCACAATAGGCGAAATCCAGGGAGAAGCATCAATGCGTTCGATAATTCCCTCCTTTAACAGCAAATCCAGTTCCTCTGACACAGCGTCTCGTACTGCAAATGGAAGGCGGCAAAGTTTTTGCCGAACTGGAACTGCATCCTCACGTACTTTAACTTTGTGCACAAACCCAGCAACACAGCCAATAAAAGCAGAATCTGTTTTTGTCAGCAACACAGGTGCAGCAGACGAAGCATGTGCAGGGGATGGAGCACGGATTGATTCAGAGCTAAATGTCCATTTCAGTGCTTTTATCAGATCCATGCCGAGTAATGAAGATCCTCCTTTAACTACATACAAAGAAGCAGAAGCAGCACCGTTGTCGTAAAGGGTAACTGTTGCTTCCAAACATCCTATTACAGGAATATCCTGCTTCAAGTAAGTGACTAGTTTCACCTGAGGTGCAGAGAGATGACACTCAGGAAAATGTCCGTTGTACAGAGTCTCTGGTATGATAGAAACTGACGATCCTGTATCAATCAGTAATCCACAATCAGCAGACTCACCCGACGCAGCTTCTTGCATTCGCTAAGTGATTTGTCGATCCACAGCGGTAACAGGTGTGCGCTGACTGCTGCGCAGTGCGCGTGTAGCTATTTTTAGAAACAGCTTGCCGTTTTTGTTCCTTGCGTTGAGCAGGTCCGCGCTGGGCAACCGTGTGAACAGCAGTAGCTCCACTGAGGAGTTTGGACGACTGAGAAGCGTGTTCCACTTGACAGGCCAGCGAGATAGCGCTGTCCAGCGTTAACGAACATTCCAGTAAAAGCCTGTTTCTCACCTCCGGTGCATAAGCCTTCTCAGTCAGCTGATCCCGCAACATCTCGTCCTCCATGGTTCCATAAGCACATGTAATAGCCAACTCACGTAAAGCAGCCATGCATTGATGCACAGTCTCATCCGCCCTCTGCATTCTCTGTCGGAATTGGTGTCTCGCCACAACAACGTTCACCTTCGGTGCAAACTTTAGTTCCAACGCAGTCATTGCGTCATTGTATGAAGTGCCGGCGTTAGGCAAGGTGTAAAATAAACGTTGTCCCTCGAAGCCAAGTGCATGAATTAGCAGAGCACGGCGTCTAGCATCGGACCAGGAGTTGCCAGTAGCATGAATAGCTGTTAAGTAGTTCTCAAACGTTTTCCGCCACATGGAAAATGGGACCGCAGGTTCTCCACTGCAGGGCAGGAACGGTGCAGGCATGGGTACAGACGTCATCGTCGCCAATTGTTATGTTTGGAAGCCAGGACGAGGTAGAAGCTCACGTAGGCAAATAACTTTTAACAGATTTTATTTAGAACAGTAACATCATGTACATACTTTTCATTCCACTTCTTCTCTCCTTTCATTTTCTACTCGTGCACCATCTAGTAGTAGACACAACAGATACTCTGCTGCATGACACCATGGAGGCAGCAAGGTGGTGTGGCACCACAACATTTAAGGGGAAACTTTATGTTCACTGAGTCATCTCCATGGACAAGAAAGATCGCACAAGGATCCAGGTGTCTGTCCGATCGCCTGGATCAAGAGGAGAATGAAGAGCTAAGGGAACCATTCGTGTTCCTTTTTACTTTGCAGGATGATTGTGGGGTGTTTTGCCAAAACAATTGTGGACAAAAGGCAAATGCAGGTGTTTGCTGCCTGTGAACCCTAACCCCTGCAAATACCATGTCATGGTCTGTATTTTGTACCTTGTTGTGCTTCTGTTTTATTTTGAAGTTCAGTGTCCTGTATTCTTGTGTGTTTTGTCCTGTGTTGTAGCCTGTTCTCTATGACTGGTATTTCTGTGTTTCTCCTGTTGTCTGTGAGTTCAGTTTGCCAGTAAAAACAACATTTATTGTTGACCTACCTGTCTCTACCAGCGTCTGCATTTGGGTCCAGTTCTCTGCAATTCCTGCTTTGGGACACCTTGTGGCAGCCGGCTGGTAAAATTGCCACAAATGGTTATTGGAAATATTATCAATAAAACATGATTATTTGAAAGTATTTAATAAGCATCTATAACACATCATTTGCCCAAAAACAGCAACAGGAGTGCGGCAACGGCTGTGGCATTTTCGTGGCAGCGGAAGTGCTACTACTAGCTGCCGCTACTACCGGAAGTGCAATATTTAAAGTCTTTATGGCCTTTTTATTACCAGAGTCAGATTGTTTTTGCTTTTGCTAATATGGAACTTTGCTAAGAACAGAATCCGATTTATGAGGGGAAAATCAGATGAATCTTTTGAGCTGAAGTCACTAAACCAGTGCCGCTAAACCAATGCCACTACTAGCTGCCCACAGACATATATACGTAGACGCCTCGTTCGGCGCAGGTTTGTACGTCGACGTCAGAAAGTAGTGAACGTCTTTTGTAGTGAACGTTGATTGGAGAAGATGCCTCATTCCTGTGCTGCGTGGAACCAGCACAGGAATGGTACCAACCATTTTACAGAACAAACCAGATCTAGTGGCATTTACTTTCACAGGTAAGAATGAAATAAATCCGTAAGATATTATTTGCCCGTGATAATATCATTTAACAAACAGAATTTGCTGACTTTGGGAGAAATACTGAGAATTCCCGCGCTTCATATCGACAAACCTTCGGACAAACCAGCTAGCAAGAAACAATGTTTTTCAATTCATATGACTAAACTACTTAAATAATTTATACTTTGCAGGTTTCCCAAAGATAAAGCTTTAAGAAAGCAATAGGAAACAGTGGTAAGGAGAGAAGAATTTTCTGCTAGTCCTTCATCCGTGCTCTGCAGTGAGCATTTTAGAGTGGAGGACTTTGACAGGACTGGTCAGACCGTCAGGATCAGAGCTGAAGCTGTTCCGTCAGTCTTCTGTTTCTCTGCTCATCTGTGCAAGGTAGGTGTATGACTATGTTTTAGGTTACTATAATTCAATGCCATATTATCTGAAGGAAAAAAATAATGTATTTTGTAATAAACTACACAATTATTTCTATATCTTTGGTTTTAGTCTGTGGCTACCAGGACGTCTCAGACCTCAATGAAGGCACAAGAGCTCCTGTCACTGGACTCTTACTATCTTGTCCAAGAGGCTGAGCCCATCACTGTGCCCAATCTTGTGAGTATTAATGACTGGCTATGCCTCACATCTGTGAATGTTATGATGTTGCTGTAGTTAATAGGAATTTTCTGCAAAATTACCAGAAAGACAGAAATTGCACATGGACAGATCTTGTTGTACACTTCAAAAAAAAGTATTTTTCCAGATCCCTGTTTAATTCAAAACAGTAATTATTTAAATATAGAGTTTTCCTTGTTTAGGTCCTTAGTGAAAACATGTATGTCTGTCAACATCAAATTGACAACCAAACAAAAGGACACACAGGCTTATTAGTTATTATGAATAAAACAAAAGCACGACTGAATGAAAGATACACACTTCATTAAAGGACACATTGTTAAATGTTATACTTTTGGTATAGCTCCAAATAATGAAGTTAAAATAATTTCTTAATGTAAATATAAGTATCATGGCCAGACAATTTTTCATTGCATCTGTATCACAAAAGTTGTCACAAAAGTGAAATTACAAAAGTGATTTTACTTTTGTGACAACACCGATGCATTACATTTAAGCATGTCTGTATTTAATTATAAATTAAGTAAAAATGTGGGGCAATTAAGAACACACTGTAATAATGAAAATGTGCTAAACATCACTTTTTTTTTATCTATTTTTGTACTAGGACCACTCCTATGCTCTGCCTTCATCCAATGACGACCTGAGGGCCAGACTGAGGGAAGCCTTGGACAGGGTGGAGAGTCTGTAAAGAGAGAGAAGGAATGCCAAGGACAGAGAGAGAAGGGCAAAGAGCACTGTGAGTAGTCTTCTGGAAGATCTCAGAGAGAAGAAAATCATAAACGAGGAGTTGAAAGAGCAGCTTGATACATACTCAGGTAGAATGAAAAAAAAACGTGTAAAATAAACTTTATTAATGCCTTCCTTTTTAAGACTTCCTAAAGATTTCAATGGTTCTTAGTCATTTCTGTCTTTTAAATACATTTCGGATCTTCCAGTGCACCGTCTATCCAGACAGAGCCATTATTACTATACAGACCAGAGGGAGTTTGCTATCACTCTCCACTTACATGGTCCCAAGGCTTCCAACTATCTTAGAGAGACTCTTAATATGAACCTCCCCCATCCGCACATGTTGCAAAGGTATCATTTGAGTTATATGAAAACCTTTTTTAATGTTAATCTGAATATTACTTTATTCTGTTTTGGGTGAGTAGTGAAAGGTTTGCACACCTACATCTGATATTTTTTAACATCAACCATTTCTACTTCCAGTAAGTGGAGATCCAAAAATATTATGACTATCAAAAAATATATTGTCTTTAATTTCAATACTTTTTATAGCTTTAGTTTACCACATCTGTCTCAAGGCACTTGGCACAAAAAGTAATTTCAGTCTAATTATCCAGGTTCCAAATCACAGTTCCTATATTCCTACTGTACAATGACACATGAATCTGCATATTCTTATCTCTGAACAAGGTGGATGAGCTCTGTGGATGCCAGGCCTGGCTTTAACATGGTGATGCTGGAGATGTTAAAGAGAAGACGAGAAGAAGATCCAGATAAATATGGTCGTGTGTGTCTGATGTTGGATGCCATGGCCATTAAAAAACATGTCCAGTACAACCCGCATACCCAGAGAATGTCTGGATTTGTTGACATGGGGGATGGTCTGAATGAAAATGATGTTGCAACTGAGGCTCTTGTTTTTCTGGTGGATGGCCTACAAGGCCACTGGAAGACCCTGATAGCCTACTACCTCAACAAGTGCCTGTTGCCAGAGACTCGGGAGGTTCTTCGTGTTCATGCCTTGGAGGAACTTCATAAGTACGGCATAAAAGTGGTATGTGTAACAATGGATGGGCATGCCTCCAATATCAGCATGTGCAATCTACTTGGCTGCCACCTCAAGGGAAACCCAGCAGAGCCCTTGAAAACCTTCTTTCCACATCCGGTAAGAAGGTGTTTGATGATGGATGCTTGCCACATGCTGAAACTGGCTCGAAATATGCTACAGACTTACAGTCCATTAACCAGCTCCAGTGGCCAGATCAATTGGAAGTACATTATTAATCTGAATGATGTCCAAAGCAAAGATGGATTGCACACTGTCAACAGGGTTACTGACAAACATGTGAATTTTGATTCACATGTTTGTCAGGGTCTATTCTTTTATATATTATTTTCTATATCTATTCTTTTCTATAAAGTTTCAGCAGGATATGTGTTTAGAGAAAAAAAACACTGCAGCCTGTGTTCTTGCCTGTTGTATGTAATCCCAACAGAAGTGTTCAAAAGAAATTTCATCACGGTAACATTATAGAATCTTTGTGATTGAAACAGTGTTTGTGTTCACTTTATAGGTTCAAACATGGTCTTTCAGCCCTTCAGTTCTTGACTGCACTACAGCAACACCCTACTTTGCTGACCCCTGTCCTGTGCCACATTGAAAAGCGACTCACTTGCTTTGAGCTAGAGAGACTTTTCAAACCTACGCTCAGCCCTTCCAGGAGCAACAGGAGATTAAAGGAAAATCAAACCTTGGCCTATTGGGCAGACTCTCTCCTCGATTGTGAAGGTTTGCTCAGTTTTTTTTAACCTATCTGGAATACCACATTACTCTTGTACACCTGAACACCTTTATTTATTTGCAAAAAGTGAGACTGCTGCGTCTGTGGAAAACATTTTGATGTTTGCGACTGGCCTGACGTCACTTCCTCCCTCTGGCTTCGAACCATCGCCACGGATCGAGTTCCTGGATGACTCTCCATTCCCAATGGCAAACACATGTGCAAACTTGCTGAAACTACCACTCCTGGAATCATACAGTTTGTTTAAGTCACAAATGGACTTTGGAATTGAAAATAGCCCAGGATTTGGTTGCTTATAAATCAGAACTGGATATCTGCTAGAGCTTAGACTCTAAAAACTTGTTCTTTGTTATTAATGCACCTAAAAGCCAGTTGCTTTTGTTAAAAAAAAAATCTAAAATGTTGTGTTTGAGGATAGCTTTTTCCCCTAGGAAGCATTTTGACAATTTTTCTTTAAACAAATTTTTCTTTTATTTCACACTTTAAAAATTGAATCCGTTGCTGACAAATTGTAAACGTGTTCCAGACATTTTTTGTAAATGTTTCACCAGCATTACAATAAAGCTTCCTTCAATTCATAGCTGAGCAATTTCTTTTAGTTTCAGATACAGTTCAGTTGAAGACTGGCAGTATTCTGGTTTCTGTAAATGATTGTGCTCCATGGCAAGATCTAAGTATTCCTGCATGTATGGGTCCCCACAAGGACCGCGGAACCGGTAGGGCCGGTAGGGCCGCGGCCCTACCTATTTTTGATGATCAAACATGTAAAATAATATATATAAATAAAATTAAATTATTCAATAACTATTTTTTTATTTTTTCAAAAAAGCTATCAATAGCTATTTTTTCAAATGCACAGTAGTCTATGGCAGCGGCACCATTCTCCAATGAGAAAGCGTTAAATCATCCCATCTAAAAATGTATTGGCTGATTGTGTCATGTGATGTAAACAAAAGTTTTCCCACCTCTGCGCTGCTTAGGAGTCCGCAACTTCATTTGCTTCGTTAGCTTAGTTAGCGTGCTGCTTTGGAGTCCGCTACTTCGTTTGCGTCGTTTGCTTAGTTAGCTTTAAGGTTTTACTTTACTAAAAATGAAACGCAAAAAAATAACAGATTTTTTTGGCACAATGCCAAAAGTTAAGGGAACTGCAGCAGGTGCCGTCACTTCACTCGACGCTGACCGTGAACCCCCTGGGGAAACTTTAGAAGACAGGTCTGCTGCTCCACCTTGCTGTTTTGCCGCTGTAATACCAGCCAGTGACAGCCCTGGATGTAACGCTACTGCGTCGGCTGCCCCAATGTGCCACACTGTGTCTGGTGCGTTTCATTTAGCCAGCAATTAATTCTCCATTCGGTGTTCATCTGCCTTGGCTCCGGCTAACACTGACCACTTTGCTTATTCTGTCACTCACTGACTGTTATTGCTGCTCCTCCAGGAAACCATTTGCCGCCTTCTGCCCTGCCCATAGACTCCTCCATTGCTCCAGAGCTCTCAGCTTCCACCTCTGCTCCTTCTACAAGCCTGACAAGTCCACTGCTCCAGTGACTGTTGCAGGGATCTGACAAAGTCTCACCAACCAGACGACCCAGCAATTCTGTCGGGTACAAGACGTGTACAAGGTGCAACACAGAAAAGCCGGTTTGTTCAACCACAGTGGTTTAAAGACTTCCAGTGGCTAACATTGTGTCAAACGCGTGCAAAAATGTTTTGCACTCAGTGTCGCCTTTGGACTATTAAAGGACTGGGTTCGGGGTTAAGCAAAACTAATGAACATGCTTTCTCTGTGCTTGGATTCCAAAACTGGAAAAATGCTGTGTGCTCTTTTCGGAAACATGAAAGTAGCAAATATCATAGAGAGGCCGTGGCTTACTACAACATGTATACTTCCCAAGAGCAGTCTATTGTGTCCCAGCTTGACACCCAGCTAAAAGTTAAACAGCAGCACAGACGTGACATGCTAGTAAAGGAGATAACGTCCATCATTTATCTCATGGGTCAGGGCATGGCACTAGATGGTAATGATCCAAAAAACAACAATCTTTACAAGTTGTTGGAATTACGGGCACAGGATTGTCCTGAAATTTACCAGTGGTTAGCCGACAGAAACTACATGAGCCATGACATAATCAATGAACTGATTAATTCAGTTTCTCGCTCGGTACTGTCTCAGGTTATTTCACCTATTCGTGGGGAGTTTTATGCAATATTAGCAGACGAAACTAGAGACATTTCAAACAAAGAGCAGCTAGTGGTTCTGTTCCGCTGGGTTGACGACAATTATGTCCCTCACGAGGATTTTATTGGCCTATTTGACTTACCTCAGGCTGACGCTTCCACCATTCTCACTGCACTAAACGACATTCTTGTCCGCTGCAACATTTTGCCCAGTATGTGCCGTGGACAGGCATATGATGGGGCTGCAAGTATGTCTGGACATTTGAATGGACTTGCAGCAAGCTTTAAACGGGACAATCCTGCAGCCATTTATGTGCATTGCTTTGCGCATTGTCTTAATTTATGTTTGCAAGATACTGGGAAAAAATGTAAAATCATCAGAGATGCACTGGATTTCGTGCAAGAAGTTGCACATGTTGTGAGACAATCCCCCAAACAAAACAACAAGTTTCAAGTGTTAAAAAATGAAATGGCCCCGAGCAACATTAACCTACGCACTCTCTGCCCAACGAGATGGACGGTGCGCACAGGTGCAGTGAAATCTGTCCTCGACAACTACGCTGTACTTTCCACTCTGATGACTGAAATAAATGAAGAATCATACAGCGATGCCGGTAGGAAAGCTGGGGGAATCTTGGCAGCGCTGGACAAATTCAGCACATTCTTTGGCCTGCATCTGGCGCTGATGTGTTTTTCTCCCACTGAACAACTGTCTAGGACCTTACAGACTGTAAACATATCATTACAGGATGCACAAAAAGCTGTGGCTGTGACAAGAAACTTCATTCAAAGAAAGAGGTCGGATCACGTTTTTGAGGAGTTTTACAGAAAAGTTGTGGAAGACTCGCAAGACCTCACAGACGCCCCAGTGTTGCCTAGGCAACAGAAACGGCATGCTAAACTGGATACAGGAAGAGAGCCTGCGCACACATTCCAGAACCCAGTGGATTATTATAGGAAACAATACTTTGAAGTTCTGGATCTGCTTGATGGTGAATTGGAGCGGCGTTTTGAGCAGAGAGACTTGCATGTGGCAGCTGCTCTGGAGCACATGATTGTGTCTGCAGCTGAAAGGGAGACGATCCCTTTCCCGTCATCCATAGTGGGTCTCTACAAGAGTGATTTTGACATTGACACTCTTCATGCACAGCTGGACATGCTGCCAGATGTGATTGAGACTTCTGGGATTGAGGGAGGCCCAACCAGGGCCGGCGATTGCTATAGGCGAGCTAGGCAATTGCCTAGGGCGACAAATGTGTTGGGGGCGCCCTCTAGCGTCGCCCTTAGGCTTACTTCCCATTTATCATAGAATTAGAAAAAAAAGCGAATTAAACCGGTTATGAAGCGTACATCAGTTTGACTTAACCTTACGTATATATATATATATATAGCAAAATATGAACAAATAAATATACCACCGAATTTTTTTATTTTGTTTTTCACATTTAAGAGAAAATCGGAAAAGATTCTGATCACTTTTCAAGCACCCTCCAACCCAGAAGTCGTGACGTCAGAACAGGAGCGTTCATCTCAACATGGCGGATTACTGCACTACATGCGATAGCCAAAACGAGAAATCTGAAAGCGAAATTTCGACTTCAACCGAGCGATTCCTCCCAGGAGACCATTCTGATGTATCGGAGGAAGAATATTTGTGTCTGGAGCCTCACATGTTCGACCCAGACATTTCAGATGAAGAGAAGGCAGCGGACGAACAGCAGCGAGTCGGACAAGGAGTGGAGATTAGATGAATGGTAGGACAATTTTTTTCTTTCAACTACACAGATCAAATATTTTTTTGTATGTTGACATAATTTTCTTTTAGGCACCATAGATATTTAATGAGTAAAATGCCGGTGTTGTGCGAAATTCAGTTCCCCTGTGAAAATCTACCCCCCCCCCCCCCCCACCCCACCTTTGTCGGGAGCGCGCATTGCAGCCGTTTTCACAGCGCTTATAATTGATTTTTCGGTAAAACAACGCATATAATCATATCAAGGTTGTAACATTAGTTTAATCGGCAGCTGTCTACAAAATTATAAATTAAAAATAAATAAACGAGGTCTTCTTGCGCTGTTTTGTGATATTTTAAACGCCAAGATAATCGGCCTTTTGTCACTTTTATTTAGCCGAAGTGACACGTGAATTTCTCCACTGTGAGATCAATAAAGTCTATCGTATCTTAAATAAAGAGATGATGACAAAATGTATCACTAAAATGAATGAGCATTTATTCACAACTAAAAATGAATTTATGCCATGGCCTAGTTAGGCCCAATGATGAGGTGCTACTTATCATAAAGAATCACTTGACAACATTTTAAAAACAGTATCTGTACATTAATATTTAGCCTACCTACATACTAGCATAACAAAAGTCAAAAATAATTTATCAAAAATATACACTGAGTAATATTGAGGCCTAAATATTTCCTGAAATGTAAATCAATTTCCAACTTACCATAAATGCATTAATAGTGATTTTAGCAAATCAGTTATGGTGTGTAATTCATATACAAATATACAATTAATCAATCTTATTTTTTAGGTGTCCCTGTTCTCACTGCCAATAATGGATTCTGTGAGAGAGTGCATCTGTTGCCAGGAAATCGGCTTGGTTGTTGCTAAGATTGAAGAAGCCAGAGAGGATATGGATGGAGAAATCCCTGACACAGACCATCCTGGCATGGAAGCGGTGTGTCTAAATGCTTGGACATCGCAGGTTGCTTGGTCCCAATACAAGCAACAGCATAGGCTTATAGCCTATAGACAATTTGTGAGATGGTGTTGGGACTATTTAGGCAAAGATACCAGGGCTGTGATACCCTCGTGTGCAGACAGCTGGATTAGGGCCCACTTCCCACCCCCAGGACATGAAGATGACTTTACCTTTAGAGGTCACCTATTGGCAGTTAAAAAAAATACCCAAGCTGAAAGAATAAAATCTAAAACATGCATGTAAACAAAATTGTTGTGGTTATTATGTAATATAAGCAATTACTAATAAAATTATTTCATGGTCTTTTTGAAAATCGACTGAATGAGAGATTGATGGCATCATCTTTTGTTGGTTTCACAAATGAACTTGTCAGTGATGGGGGCTCTTATGCTGCATCAACCTGCTTAGTTTTTATTTTCTCCAGCTCTGCTAGCAGCATCTAAACAAAAAGCAGCAGTGGGTAAAATTTCTCATAACAATTTTTTTTGATTGCTGGGGTGCATTTACACACAAGTGAATAAACAGATATAGGAAAGTAAAAGACAAAGAGTTAAGCAACTAGTATAGCAGTGGTCATTCCTGACAAAGATTATTTCAAAAAGAACATCTAATTATCTCAGTATATATGCAGCAGAATTATGTGCTATATTATTAGCTTGAGAATGGGTGGAGGATACTAATATAAATAAAATATTTTGTAGTGATTATCTGCATTGAGTATTCAAAAGGGATGTACAAATAATCATCAAAATCCAGTTTATTAGTTATACTTTACCTAAGTGTCCTTACAGATGGTTAAGTGTTTTTGCACAGTCCTAACTTTGAGTGTGTAATAAATTATTCAAAATAATAAAAAAAGAAAAGGTTCTGAAACCTATTCTGGTATTTGTTGTCTATGCATCACTCCATGCTAAGTTACAGTTTTTTCTGAATGCTTAAACACAACCCTTGATTCTTATAGCACAATTTCTAAAACTATTAATACTTATCGCAAATCCACTCACTGAGTTCACAAAACTAAAAGAACAAACACTGCTTTGCACTCAATTTGCAATTTTGTAACACACACTTTGCACAACTGTAGGCACAATTCACCGCACAGCACTCTTTGTGGAACTGTAAACACAATTCAATGAAGCACTAAACAGATGCTGAAAACAGTACTGGTATTTCGCACGGCAAAAGTGGTGGTGGTGGGGGGGGGCGCAAAACTCAATCTCACCTAGGGCAACCAAAGGGCTAGAACCGGCCCTGGGCCCAACAATAGCCTCAGTAGCATCGGCAATGAATGCCACTCCTGTGGGAAAAAATCTTCTGCCAGAGGTGCATAAACTATTAAAGTTATTCTACACCATCCCTGTGACCACAGCAAGTGCTGAGAGGTGTTTCTCGTCCCTCCGTCGCATCAAGACTTATCTGAGGTCAACGATGACCCAGAAAAGACTCAATAGCTGGATGTGCGCCCACACACATGGGGATCTTTTGACCAGCGTGGATGCTTTGAAGATAGCCAGGGACTTCATCAACCATAATGACAGACGGAGGCACTTTTTCGGGAACATTTAGAGCAGGGGTGAGTTTGACTTTTCTTTTAAAGTATTTTTATTCTGTAAATATTGTGTTAGCTGTAATAAAATTATTGTAAGTGGAAATAAATCCGGGGCGTGTGTGCTGGAACGTCAGAAAAAAAGTTAAATAAAAATTCGGTGCCGATTTTAATTATAACATGGCAGACACAATTATCATGCTCAGGGACCACAGCCTACAAGAAAGCAATAAATTCTGGTGTCTAAAAATGGATTGGCTTGATGACCTGGGGTGTGTGAAGGATTAGGGAACCAAATATTTGAGCTAGTGCTTACTCCTTGTCAATTTGTAAAACTTAAATTAGTTGGAAATTGTATTTTTTGAATATCAGCAAGTCATACAGTATTTGGTGTGACAATTTAATTCAGGATTCTGGCTTCCGGAGCTTTGTTAGACTAACTTACAGTCTGTAAAATTAGGTTATAATACAAACAGTAGTACTGAGGCATTTAAAGAAAGACATGGAGATAATAAAACAGTACATACAGACAAAAAAAATGAAGCATAGCATCACATAATACTGT
Source organism: Fundulus heteroclitus (assembly GCF_011125445.2). Classification (NCBI taxonomy): domain Eukaryota; kingdom Metazoa; phylum Chordata; class Actinopteri; order Cyprinodontiformes; family Fundulidae; genus Fundulus; species Fundulus heteroclitus. Next base: position 663,017 of record NW_023397263.1, read on the forward strand.
TTATTCCCTGGAAAATGGTATAGTTTCATGCTCACTTTGCATTCTTGGAAATTTAATATGTTTAGACCGGCCACTGATGATTGAAATCACCAAAAACTTGTAGACAGACGTTTAAAAATTGAGTTCAAACATTTAATCTCATGAATTTGGGCTTTCACTGCTATCTGCTGTCATATGAGAGTAACTACAACTTGACGACCATAAGCTCTTCATATTTATTTTGTCATTTTAAACATGAAACTACCAAAGCACAAGCCAAGTAGTAGAACTAAATGTTGAAAAGAAATAAAAGCTAAATAAAATAAACCAGGTCACTTAAAGCTGCATTTTCTGTATGCTTTGTATTTATATTCACATAATATTTTCAGAATTAATAATAACATTTCTGTTAAATATTTCATTTATCTTCTGCACCAAGGGCATAAGTAGGAAGAACAAGCAGAGTGAGTTTTGTGTAATATCAGACTTTATTATTGAACTAAGCAGGATTTAGACTAGATTGTCATTTTAGATTAGAAAGAAAGGTGCATCTTCTTTCTGCCTTTCCCCAACGATCAGGAATCTCCTGGTTGTGTCTGGTGCTGCAGTGCTCTTATTGGGTAAAACACCTTTAAATCTAGTGGCTGAGCATATAAAAGACAACCTCCTGATAATATAATATGCAAAAAACGCCACCAAACGTTATTAACTCCACCGCACGTATTTTACGCGAGCACGCGTTTTTTACGTCAGCGCGCGTTCTGGCTGGAAACGCGCGGTGACGTAAAAAACGCGCGCTCGCGTAAAATACCGGTTGGAACTGCGCGTTATTGTACGGGTGATAATTGGCCCTTTCAGCTTGCCATATTAATGTGTATGCGGTTGCGCGCGTGCGTATGTGATGGGTAGTGGTATTGTGAGTAATGCCTGATGGGCCCGACCAATTTGAAATGCGTTCCGCGGTCCCTGGGTCCCCACATGGAGGTGTTGTCAGGTGAGTCTCGGGAAAGGGATCCAGTTCAGTCTGTACAATTTTAAATCCACAATCTCTCGAGCCAAACCTATAAACAGAAGATATGAGTTATTTGAATTTATGATAAATGGAAAATAAATGCCATCACCAAACTTATTACCTGTGTGGTAAGTAATAGAGCTCATTGGGTACTCCTCCTGGACATGATGCTGTTCTGGAGGGGCGTATCCTGTGACTGTTCCACAGTCTCACACACTCATTTAGGTCCCTCTGAATAACGTCACCAAAGCAATATCTGAGCAGACACTGATGCTTGTGACTCCCGTTGAAGTATCCGGCATCTCTAAGGTCTGCAAATAGCTCCATCCAGAACCGAGACCTATGTAAATAGATAAAATTGTGTTGTGATTCTAAGCACATCCATGTTTGAATTGTTACTCCTAATTAAAATACTCTATGAAGACCACTTGCCTTCGTTTTCTGAATATGGACCACCAGGACTCAATCCTCTGGTTGGTTGTGGATGAGCCATACATGTGGCTGGCTGCTCCAGAGTAGTAGTCATTGTGATGGTGGCGTAGGGTGCACTGAATTGCAGCCATAGTCCCATTCTCCGTCCCGCAATCAGTTCTTAGTCTCATTGGGATGACACCGAGGTTCCCAACACATGACAGGAAATAGTGAGCGATCAAAGCTGGGTCATTATTTGTTGATCCACATATAAGCCCCAGTACTTTACGAGAAAAGCCATTGATACACCCTGAAATTGCCAAACCGAATGGCTTGAGTTTATCATAACCATCCACATGCCACATATAGTTCGCTCCCATAGAGTGGTAGGTTCTCCTTATAAACCTTCTGCGTGCTCTCCATTCGCATCCTTGACGATTGAGCTCCCGTAGCAAATTCATTACATGATTCCTCTTCACTCGCAGATTGTACTTTTGTTTAAGTATCTGCCACATCGGGCGGTATCCAAACAGCTGTCCGGGTCCACGGAGCTCCCGTCTTATTGCTCTAATTATTACGTTTGTTGAACAGAAATCCTTTCTGCGATAAAAGCCGGCATCATTCAGTTTGCTTTTCAGAGACCTCAAGCTGATGTGCACACCATGTAAACATGACATCATGTCTACGATTATAGCGTAAGAGTGACCCTCGTTAAAATAACGTATGCACTGCTGCAGCATATCCAGTTCTTCGGTCCATTCTGTGGAATTTAAAAACTCCAAGGACCGACCACAAGAAAAACAAAAACGAGTTAATCTGCTCACATGAGTCCCGCAAAACGGGCAAAACGCAACTCGACTGGCGTCCGTCTTGGTTCATCATGAAGGCTCCCGTTATCACTTCCGGGAAAACTTCGAATATCGTCCATCCCTTTCTGTTTGGTTTTGTCATTTGTAAATGTGTTTTCTGAAATGTAAAAGTGTTTAAAAGATGTGTTCAGAGTAGTGAAAGACAGACAGAATCTTTTACATTGCCATGAGCCAGGTTGTCGGGTTTATACTGAATACAATGAAATGGTAATGTAAAGTCTGTCTCCTTTGGAATTTTAGTGGTGTCCCCTATTTCTTTATAGAGTATAACAATACGAGATGGTGCCTAAACATTGCTATTTTTTATTTAGAAAGCATAATTAGGCATAATTAGGGTTCAACATAATAATAGTGCTATTTAATTATTTCTACTTTTGGAAATAGGATAAAGTACAAACAGAGGAACACATTGGTTTGATTTTACATAGATTTCCACACAGTCCATAAGTAAATTAGTACAAATATTAGTGTCCGGTAAAAATGCTTGAATCTGGCTGTTTATTTTGGAGATTATTACATTACGGATAAGATAGTGTTATATCTTATTTTAATAATTGTTAAAAGCGATTTTATATTTGAATAAACTTAGGCTCATGCTTAGTGTTGTGATTGTAGATGATGCCACCAAAAATGAAAAGAGACATAAGGAGCTATTTTAACACTCAGACAGTAAGTATCATAGGATGATATAAAAGGTTGTGTTACATTTAATCCTTTAATACTAAAAACACACTTGTATAATAGTAACATTATATGATTATAGGAAACACAGATATCCAGTAATAATGATGCAGGGCAGCTTGGATGTGAAGCAGCTGGCCCTTCAGAGCTTCAGGTGATGTCTAATTTATTTTAATTACAAATTAAGGAGCAGCTTTTTATTTATATACAATATATATAGTGCTTATAAAATTTGTATTAATGTAGCAAAAAATACTGCTTTTCTCTTTAAACGAAATGTCCCCTGATGCTCATGTCAAGTATAAAAAAATAGGGGCATGCATACTGCATAGGACCAATGACATCAAACCAATGAAACTTGAGACCAGTAGTGTCCCTACCAAAGTTGAAATCAAACCTACGCCCATGGATAGACCCCATGTGAAATAATGTATTACCTTGACTAGAAACAATGTTGAGGTCAGGATAATTTTGTCCTTTATGTTATTAAATATGTTGCACTGTGGAATTCTGCTAATTCTGGTTTGACTTTTTGTCACAGATTGCCAAAATGGACAGAGGAAGTCAAAGACAAGTGTAAGTAACAAATATACAGTTTATAGATTGTTGACAGCTTTCTAAGATGTACTGCTCCATTTACTTAATCTTTATCTTCCCTTTTAACAGTCCTGAAGAAATGCGAGAGTTGCTTCGGCAAATGCAGCGCACTACGGCTCTGCTGCTGGACAGAATGGAACACACTCCATCTGCTCCACCACAGTCCAGCTTACCTGCTACAACAACAGCAGTCCAGCCTTCTCCCACTGTCTTCCAAAGACTTTCCTCCCGAATGCCATCTTCATCACGGCTGCAGCATGCATCACCCTATAACACCCCACCCGCTGAATCAAGCCATACCACGCCTGGTCCATCTTGTCATATCCCACCTGCCCCAGCTTCTCACTTCCAAGCTGTTACACCTCGGCACACCGTTTATCAGCCCCGTTCTGACAACGTTCAGGCCCACTTGTCAAGGCTGTTTCGGCCTCATCATGGAGGAGTAGCCAGTGGGGTTAGGAAGAGGAAACGGGAGACCCCCTGGTCACACACCTTCATTTGTTTGCCTGAGACACAATCAAATGTTATGCCCACAATGGAAGAGTCTCGCTACTATACATCTTGTGGATTGGGGAAAAAAAATGTATTTTTCCCACACAATGAAGGAGACCATTCTTTCGTCAGTGAGCATCTCCTCTCTGCGTTCCCACCTCTTAGAGATGCTGGTGGGTTTGTCGTGGCCCGTGGCACCAGGGGAAAGATGTTAGAGGAGCTTCCCATACCACCATTGGGATACAGCCTGAATTATGTAAGGTCGGCTTCAACAAGGGCTCCCTTGTATATAATTCCTCTCCAGCAAAGCCTTACTCTGATGCCACCGCCAGTTGATGATGTAGGTCTCAACCATTACCAAAACGTGTGCCTGTTTTTTATTGTATGGACATTCAACTTGTTTTTTTTTTTTTTATACAATGTGCTTAGGCCCCAAAAGTGATGGAAAGGTGTCTCTCCTGCCAGTCCTTAATCCCTCTTTGTGACTTAGCTGACCATATCCAAGAATGGTAAAAATGACAATTAATTTTTCCAAAACATAGAGCATTACATTAGAAGATAACTGGTAATTGTGCAAATGATAAACTGTTCATTAGAGTAATACAGTTTAACGGACTCTTTAACTTTCCTTTGGTTTTCTTCTTTCTACAGTACACAAGAGGAATCAAGAAATGACACGTATGGCCCATGCTCATGTCAAAATCTTGAAGAATAACGTTTAAGTTAAACTATTTTTTCTTAGTGACCCATACTGTTTTTGCGGGTGTGGGTTTCACAGAGAAGACTTGGATGAGGACCTAGCCATGGCTATCCAACAGTCTTTGCAGGTCAGTTAATGTTTGTAAAACAAGCATTAAAAATTGCCACTACTGTCCTGATAATCCAATCTTTTCTATAATACTTTAATTATTTTTTTCCTACCTTTTCAGCACCAAATGTCACCTGTGCAACAGTAAGTGTTTATTGGGTTAACTTTAGTAACAGACACAAGGACAAAATGCTTTTTTAAATGTTAATCTGTTTTGTTATTTTTGCAGGCTGTCAATAACTGTTATTGAGGATGAGGTTGAAGCAGCTTCCGCTTTGATGAAGTAAGTATCCTGATCCTGACGTGTTAAGTCTTGGTTATTACTTATTTCACCTTTGGAATAAATTAAGTATTTTTGAATTTGAGTTTAATTGAATTTGAATTATATTTTTGTATTTATGTCTTTCTGTATTTTCTTTGCTGTTTCCAAAAGGTTTTTTCAAATTCTCTTTTTATTTTTGCAATACAACTCAATAATATCAAAATTCTTAATTTCAGTCGATACAATACAATTACAATATAGAAATAAACAGCATAAAAGTGGGCACTTCTGCTAGTCTTTCGGAGGCTTCTATGCTGTTTTGATATAAACAGCAAAGAAGCCTCCGAAAGACTAGCAGAAGTGCCCATTACAGATAAGTGAACAAACTTATGACAACTGTTTTGCCATGTTTACAAAATTCCTCCAATATACCCTTTTAGAAATATTTCCTTCAATTGTTTGTAAGTGTTTGGTTTTCTCATTAACTTTCTGTAATGCCAACATTACAGTAAGGTGTTCAAACCCAATATCTATCACTTTTCTGATCATTGTATGCTTTAATTCTACTTTTTATAGCTTTTAATTAGCGCTGGGTATCATCTAGGATGAGCCGATTCGATACGATTCTCGATACACAGCTCACGATACGATACGATTCTCGATACATAGCTCAGCTTGATTTGATTCCAATATCGATATTTATTACTTTGATTTAATGCTCAGTGATTCAATCACCAAAATCAGCCAAATATTATGTTTATGTTCTATTTATTGATCACAGACATATTAACAGGAAAATAAAGTGCATTTGCTTCAATGCATTTAACGTGTCACAGAAACCAAAAATGTGCCCAAACATCTGATTTTAGGGACAAAGGAGCTTCTAAAATCCTGTCGGCCGTTCCACAAATTCGTCTCACTTGCTCTCCTTCGCTGTGAACTGTAATGGTTGCGCTGTAATAACGCCCCCTAGAGGTTGGGAGGTATATCGATATTGAAAGCCAGAATATCGATATTAAATCGTTTTTAAAAATATCGATATTAATCTTTATATCGATTTTTATGCACAGCCCTACTTTTAATATTGTGTTTTCTTGTAGTCACAATGAGTACTCAGAGCAGCACCTTGCTGTTGAGGTTGAAGCTGTTGGGGCACCTCAGGGTGTTACAAGGTATGTAATTTGACAGAAATATATTCTGAGTATTATGTTAACATCCTTAAAGCTACAAATATCTGGTATTATAGTGCTCAGCAGCACGTCTGGGAGCAGGACACGGTGGAAGTGTTAGAACTTGTCACCGAAAATGAAGGAACAAGCCAGTAAGTTTTATGCACAGTTGAATTTATTCCAAATATTAATAGATGTTTTTTGATTGACTTACCCATCTCATTAGTTTTTATCAGATACCTTTGCCGAGATGACCCTTGTATTGTATATTCTCCACACCTCAAAATAAAAATTAATTTAAGATTTGTTTCAAACAGGTCTCCCGATTTAAAGACGGTGCTTGAAAGTTTAGAACAAGGTGTTCAGAGAGGGTCAGCCCCCATCCACAACTGCATAAATGTGTGCCGCGAGTTCCTACTGGAAGGTTCTTTTAGAGCTTTTCGAAGAGCACACTTCAATCCCCTTCATCATTTAAATATAATGTTTGTTGATGGCGAGGGACAGAGTGAGGGGGCTGTGGACGACGGTGGTCCCAGCCGCGAATTCCTGCGACTCCTAGTTGCAGCACTACGAGATAGCCGCTACTTTGAAGGGCCAGAGGGCAGCAAAAATCTGTCACTGGTACACCGGGGTAGGTAGCAATTAATAACTGTTTAAACATGAAGTTCTTAGGCTGTAGGAGCCATTAGGTGTTTCATTTATTCTGGCAGCATTACTTTGATGATAAGACATTTTTGTTTTTTGATTTGTCTATGTTGCAGGCGTAGAGTTTGGTGACTATAAAATCATTGGCCAAATGCTGTCCCTGGCCCTTCTCCAAGGAGGAGTACGGCCCTCTTTTTTATCTCAAAGGCTGTATACGCAGCTATGTCGGCAACAAACAGGCCCAGTCTCATTGGAGGAGGTTGGCGATTGGGAACTGCGTCAGCACCTTGATAAAGTGGGTTACACAATTTTTGTGTACACACACACACACATATATCTATATCTCTCTCTCTCTCTCTGTATATATATACACACATATATCTATATCTCTCTCTCTCTCTCTGTATATATATATATATATATATATATATATATATATATATATATATATATATATATATGTGTGTGTGTGTGTGTGTGTGTGTATTGATATGTATATGTGTGTGTGTTTGTGTTTTCATTAACACAGATAAAGGCTGCAGAAACCTTTGATGAAGCCCAGCGTGCTGTTGGGGAAGCCTGGCCGGCACTATGTACCCTGGGCTGTGCAATGTCTCTCCTAAACATGGAGAGCCGGCAGGCTCTTATTGAGGAGGCAGCAAGGGCCCATGTTGAGGGGCGCGTTAAACCTGCACTGGACCAGTAAGTAGAATCCCATGTACTGAATATTTTGTGTCAACAGAGATCCACTGTTAAAAAAGTATTGGCTTGTCTTTGTTGTTGGTATTTTTGACTAGTACTCGTTATACAGTGGTGTGCATACAGACTAGGTTGTATGCACACCATACTCCTTTGTGGGGGAGTGGTCTAGTGGTTAGAGCAGCGCACTTGCATACAGAGAAGGATGCAAGTACCCAGTTCAATCCCCAGTGACGGCACTCTGGGTCCCTGAGCAAGACCATTAACCCCTGATTGCTCCCCGGGCGCCGCACATGGCAGCCCACTGTTCCCCAAGGGGATGGGTTAAATGCAGAGCTGAATTTCTCCATTGTGAGATCAATAAAGTAACTATTATTATTATTATTATTATTATTATTAGGTTGTCAACAGACAATTAATGTGCAATAAAAATGTCTTAATGTTTGGCTAGGGACACAATACATTGAAGTTATTAATTGTGGCATTTACGTGTTCTTTAGACTAGATCTTTCAACCTATATTCTGCCACAGTTCTGTTTTAGGCTGATATGTTAGCACTAAGGATTAAACAGACTTTTGACTTTCCCTGTTCATGTCTGAAGGGTGTGTGTGGGGAAGGGAGACGTCAGCTCTCTAGACTTAGACTGTCATGTTGTGTCTTAAATATGCATACTGTATTTAATAAACCAAATCAGATCAGAACATGGCTGGCTCTGCTTCTGCAGTAGGAGTAGAGAAAGTAAAATCTGTGCTGTGTGTTTATTCTATAACAATAACTTAGCTGGCAGCAAAATCTGTGGTATTGTTCTGAAGAAAAATTTAACCCTGGAGATTTTTGCCAATTTACAAAAAACTATTCAAACCTCTAAATGTAAGCTCTGTGAGGAAAACTTTGGACCATATAGATTGGCTCGGCCCCACCCTGTGCCGTCCCACTGCAGTCCCTGCGTGAACAGAGGTGGTTTATTTTAATTTATTTGTATCAACAGCAGTAGAATAGAATGGTGTCGACAGGCAGGAATAGGGTAGCACCAGTGTAAAAGGGGCTAAGGATGGTTAAAACCTTTAGCAGATGTTCTCCGTCCTGTTTCTCCAACGTCTGGATGAGTAGCAGGAGACAGATTCAGCTCTCAGTCTGCCTTTATCTGTTTGACCTGTGCTTTCTTGACCCATGCTGACTGGAGTGATAATACATTTTTCCTCACAACTTCTCTATACGCAATTGGGCTGCGTTACATAAATCGCCCCCAGTGAATGGTAATGCATCAAGCTTTAAAGCCCCAGACTTTGGTTAAACCACGGAAACCAATGCCTTGTATTTAAATATTGGGTGTTTTAATGGAAAGTGAAGTATTGTTAATGTTTATGTCCAAATATGCCTGGGGTTTGAAATATACTTATGGGCCAGTCTTTACAGTTAAATTGTTGTGCAAACCAATTTTTAATAGCTTTTATACATGTCAAAATATTCTTTCCTGACAGGCTCATTGAGGGATTGGATTGCCTCAAGGTCGCTGAGGCAATGAGGGCCCACCCTGACATCCTTCGCCCCATCTTTGTTTCTGGACATGCCCAGCTCACAGTCCAGAGCATGATGACCCTTTTTGAGACAGTCTTCTCTCCACCTGGCAGCAATGCCCGGAGAAGGGAAAATCTGACACTCACCTTTTGGAGGGACTGGCTTATTGAAGTTGGCGGTATGTTGGGATATACATAATTACTTGGTTATATACAAACTTTCAACAAAAGTAATCAAAAATTGTTTTTTTTTCTTCTTAGATGGTACAAGAGCAGTCACTCTTCAAAAAATATTGATTTTTGTTTCTGGAGTGGAACAAATCCCTCCACTTGGCTTCCCCCACAAGCCTCAAATTGAGTTTCTACACACCCCTCTCGAAGATGGTTCCCGGCGGCGCTATCCGGAAGCCAACACGTGCAGCGTTATTTTGAGGCTTCCGATTCATGAGACGTTTGACGACTTTGTAGATTACATGGAGTCAAGCATTTTGCAGTCTCCAACTTTTGGTTTTGTTTAGTGTGTGTGTGTGTGTGTGTGTGTGTGTGTGTGTGTGTGTGTGTGTGTGTGTGTGTGTGTGTGTGTGTGTGTGTGTGTGTGTGTGTGTTTCTTTAATTTTGAAGTTTGCCTTATAGGCCAAAGTATATCATTTGTTCGAAAATAAAGTTAAAAGATTTGTTCAGAAAATCAGGCTCTGACTTTTTCTAAAATGGTATTAAAGGTAAATTCTAACAATATTACCGTGACATTCTCCTACCTATGTTGTTGTCCCTCCAGCGTATCCTAGGTCAATAGTATTATCAGTTTTTAAAGGATCAAAGTGGGGATACATTACTATAAAACCATCGAACAGGAAGCAACAAAACATAGTGGCATGTTCAGCCCCAATCGTCATCATTGCGTCCCACGAGATTATTCTGTTAAAAGTGTGTCACTAGTGAACAAGCTAGTTTGGCCAAGCCTCAAATTAGAATGGGAGAGAGTTGGAAATGTGAGCAATAAGCATTACTTGCTCTTTTCTTTTGACATAATTTAACTTATGGGAGTGGATTTATGGTATGGTTTTGTACCATGTGTTTATTGAAAATAAATTTATTTTTGTGAAATTGCCTGTTATCTTTTTTTCAGAACTTGAATTTTAAAAGTAAATTTTTATCAAGCATTAAAAATTACAACTGACTATATTAAAGTGAAAGGGAAGATTTACTTTTTGCAAATCCTGACTTTGTTCAAAAGCTTGAATGCTTTGTATGAAATCAGATGTTATTTATCCTAAAACGTGGTAGGGAGATCCCAGAGCCTCTGATTAAAAAGGTGGCATTTTGATAATATTCATCAAATGCAAACGTCCAAATGCAATATTATTGTGGCCTTTTATTTGAGTTAACCCTTTTCATGATTTATGGGAGGCATTTTTCTCATTTTAAATGTTAGTCCTCCAAGGATAATTATTTATTGTCAGTTGATAATATAAATGATCTTGACAAAACTGCACCAAGTTAGCGTCCATTGTCTTATTACGCCCCCTAGTGTCTGAAAAAAGTTTTGGTTAGGCTACGATTAAACAACCCGGCGATCCAGACAGTAGATACCATGTAAAGCACTTTGAATCCTGCCAGTGCGAGCACACATTTATTCACGGGCCATAGGCGGAGCCCTTTGGTTTTATTTTAAAGTTTTAAGCCTATAAATGTACCTCTCCCCCCTCATTATTATCCCAAAGCTATTTGCGCCAGGCCCCCTCCTTCCTGCTTTGCTGTCCTAATTAATGCCTGAAGTAAATACCACGAGATTCGTGGAAATCTAAACATTTTGGAGCTATTGATAATGATAAACCAACATTTTTGTATTTTTTTAAACAAACACTTAGACAACAGAAAATAAAGTTCCACTGTTTGTAATGGCGAGGGGAACAGGCAACAAAGACCAACGACAAAGACCAACGACATGAACCAACGACAAGGACCAACAGCATATACCAACAGCTGAGAGCAATGACATTAACCAATGACGGAAGCTACAGACGTGCAGACAATTACGTGAACCAACAACAGGTGGCAACATCATAAAACAACTGCAAGGTGTAGGTTAGTTTACTGCACATGAACTGGCAAGATCACAGTGACTTAGCAACACAATAGCAGATAGACATGTGCAACCTAGACATATGCAACGGCTACATGTGCAACATAGATATACATAACATAGACATGTGCAACATAGACATATGCAACATAGACATGTGCAACATAGACATATGCAACATAGACATGTGCAACATAGACATATACAACAGACATGTGCAACATAGACATATACAACAGACATGTGCAACATAGACATATGCTACATCTACATATACAACAAATACATGTGCAACTTCTACATATGCAGACAACACATATGCAACAACAACACAACATCTAGACATATTACATCTGCAACATAGATATATATAACATAGACATGTGCAACATAGACATATGCAACATAGACATGTGCAACATAGACATATACAACAGACATGTGCAACATAGACATATGCAACATCTACATATACAACAAATACGTGTGCAACTTCTACATATGCAGACAACACATATGCAACAACAACACAACATCTAGACAAATTACATCTGCTTATTTTTGGTACAAACGGAACCCCATATAAAACTGTTCCTTGAATGCTGTTCTCTGATTTGTCTTAAATACATTAGATGGTGGCCTAGAATCAGCGGCCACAGAGGGGGAACAAGGTAGGAAGATACTGTATTATGGTCAGCATAGTTTTGGGCATGAAATGAGGTCACATTAAAATAACAACAATATGTTTTCACTTCTATAGTATTATTCAAAGTGGAGAGTGTTCTCCGAATATCTGATGGGACCAAGGCCAAAAGGTAATATTGAATGTCATCACTATCAATATTTCATACATTTACATAATTATTTCTAATGAATAAATAGTTCCAAACAATAACTGTCTACACATTGCGCCCCCCTCCCCCCAAGCATGCTATTTGATTTTGCTCTGCAAGCAGGGATGGAATGGAAGTTCAAATCTTTGCCTCAGATAGGTCCAATCACAGAAAAGGGTGTGGGTAGCATTAAGCTGATTGACTGTACAGTAACATACAGTCATTTGATCGCCATTTGTTAATGCCACCTTGAATATGAGCTTCCACCTAGATTTACTGGGCCAAAGCTGGGAATACAGAGTCATGTATTTAAGAAGCTGTTGGGAATGACTTATGTAGAACCCTTTTAAGGTCTCCTTTATGTGTTGTCCTGTACCTAAAGTGTTACCTACTGACATTTCTCCAAGGTTGAAGATTGTTTTAACTCAATATGCCTGCTTAAAATCTCCACTGATATTGCACATATACAGTGACTAGGGAGGAACTGTTTAGAAGGTGTGGGTCACCAGAGTGCTATTCATCCAATGCTCTGGTGGCCTACTTAAGGAAAGGCAAGAGCCAAAAAAGGTGCTCATGGCCAAGTTGCACAAGTCGGAGGTCAAGCCAGGACCACGAATCAAGCTGTCAACAAGTGTCAGCAAGTTGTGTGAAGGTAACTGAGGTTTAGAGGTTAAAGGAAAATTCCGTTTTTTAGCCCTTTAAGGCCCTTTTCTGCTTTGTTTTGGATGAACTAGAGTGGTGAACACCGAAATTTTGACGATTGGTCCTGTCTCGACTTTTCTGACTCGTTTTTCAGGGTGGCTGACAATGGGCATACTGTAGTAGGCTACTCAAACATGTCCTAAAACAACCCTTAACGTTCGTTTTCAAAACTGTGCAACTCAGCGAGTAGTTAGTGGAGTTTGTTGACTATTAAAAGCAAATATATCTGCGCAATGTATGATTCGTATTTGAACCTGAAGCATAGACGGTGGTGCAGTAATATCAGAGTCTTCCAACAGAATTCAATGGGATTTTACAAAATGCCAAATAAAAGACAACAGAAACTGTATTTCGCTACGCTACTTGTTTTGGAACATCAAGGACTAATTCTGTCACTTCTGTAACTCATTAATAGTGATGCTAGACATACCTGTTATTACAATACAAAACTGAATTAAAATTGTCATAGAAAACCAAGAAAGCAACCGATCCAGAAAAAGACTCAGCAAACCATATGATTGAGGAGCTGAAGAAGCAGTTGGCAAACAAAAAAGATTCAGAGGTAAAATAATAATATAATAATAATAATATTGACTGTATTTTATTTGGTGTACTTTAGGCCAATGTAATAGCTATGGTGTGAAATTTACTAAATGTAGAATGCTGATATGTTATATATGTTTTGGTTTAGTTAAGTAACTCAAATGAGGTGTCATCAGATGAGGAGCAGCTACCCAGAAACTGGAGTGCGGCACAGCAGAAAATTAAAAAGCTCCAGAGAGAAAACAAGACCCTGAAAGAAACCCATGTGAAAGAGATGCTAGAAGCCATGAGAGGTATTTGTTTATACTTTAGTTCAAGCAAAACAAATTAACACTTTTTTTTAAAGCCATCCATCCACCCATCTTCTTCCTCTTATCCGGGGTCGGGTCGCGGGGGTAGCAGCTTCAGTAGGGAGGCCCAGACGTCCATCTCCCCAGCCACTTGGGCCAGCTCCTCCAGGGGAATCCCAAGGCTTTCCCCGGCAGAGACATAGTCCCTCCAGCGTGTCCTGGGTCTTCCCCTGGGCCTCCTCCCGCTGGGACGTGCCTGGAACACCTCACCAGGGAGGCGTCCAGGAGGCATCCTAACCAGATGCCCGAGCCACCTCAACTGGCTCCTCTTGACTCTTTTTATTTTAAAGCCAAATAAGGAAAAGGACCCTAAGTCTTCTACTTATATCTTTTAGCAGATCCAATCTCCTCCTACTTTCTGTTCCTCCTTAAGGGCCTTTCAGACAGGATGCGTTTTGCGTTTCACGTACCGCGGGGTTCAGTGCAGCACGGCGCAGTTGGATCTCATCTCTGTTTGGCGTTGGGTGTGCTGGATTGATGGTGTTGTTAACAGCAGAAAATATTAAGACTTTGACTTAGACAAATTTTAGTGAAATTTCGTTGCATACACCTTACAATATATGAAATATAGAGAAATATGCATCTCTCCTGAGCAGAGAATCTAGCGCTAGCACTAGCCCTGGTAGTTCAGAGGAAGACAGCAGCTAGGAAGAAGAAGCTGTGGGTGCAGGAAACCCTCAGGTTTATGGAGCAGGTCGGGCAGTTCAGGCTTTTAAGCAGGGTCCCTTTTCATAGCTGTTACAGGCTGGCCTTAGGCTTAGAGTTTGACAGTTTTCTGTCAATACACAGCACTACATTCTGTATTTTGCTTTCTGGTGTTTGCACATTTCGTTCTACTGACTTTGCTTAACTTTGACTGCAGCTTGTGCGCTAGCTTCCTTTCGCTTTACTCGCTGCAGCACTTTTGCGCCCTTGTGTGGCGCATGCCATTGAAAATAGAGCACAGCGTTGTGCATGCTGCCTCCTTTCTGATAGCCCCATTAATCAACCCCAGCCTTTATCCCACTCTTCATATCACAAATGACAAATGGAAATTTCTAAAATGGTATCAAAACACACTAATGACACCAACATTTGTTACCTTCTTTTAAGTTCTTTTTAGAGCTTCCAGCAGTAGTGACACAGCTGAAAGACGTAGTTGAAAGAATCACCGTTCAGATATCAACTGCTGTACCCACCTGTTCAACAACCATACCATCTGCAGAGTCACCGGTTTCTCCACCCACTTCTCCTCAAGTTTTGCCTGACCATGATGATACAGTATCTACCTCAAAATGCATGGAGATTGTTTGTTATTGACACATGTATGAAAGCGTTTGGCATACAATTTCCCGGTTTATTAACTGTCCACACGGTTTACCTATACTCATTTGAAATCTTGGAAGATAAGGCCACTTATGTTCAGTAAACTATCTTTAATTGCTTTAATTGTTTGTTTAATGGAGTTGTTTTAATTTTTTTTGAAATTTTCATGGCTTCCTGATTTGTTTGTTCTGGATAAGTTTTCTCCCGGTGTCAAATAGATACAGTAGATGAACAAATATTTTAAGCAATTTTACAGTAAATATTTTGTGAATAACATTCAAATCTTCGCAGGTGCCCCTTGTGCCAGGTTATGATGTAAATGTCCCAAGCCGAAAGCTGAAGTCTCTACGTACCACAAGCTCAGCACTGTACATTGGGGATCTGGTGGTGCTCGTGTATGGTAGAGAAACACTGTCCAACTCAAGTTTGACCGGGAGGCAGTCAGGGGCTCATGTGGAGTCGAAGCCATAACTGGATACCACAAAGCTTGACGCTATACTTGGTAAGTGCATGTATTTTAGGACAAAACCCATCCTAAAGTAAATTCATACATGCTGTTTTCTCCTTCTTTTATGAGCAAATTACTTTAATTCAATTCAATTCAATTTTATTTATATAGCGCCAAATCATGAAACATGTCATCTCAAGACATTTTACAAAATCAAGTTCAATCATATTATACAGATTGGGTCAGATTATACAGATTGGTCAAAAATGTCCTATATAAGGAAACCAGTTGATTTCATCAAAGTCCCGACAAGCAGCATTCACTCCTGGGGAACCGTAGAGCCACAGGGAGAGTCGTCTGCATTGTACATGGCTTTGCTGCAATCCCTCATACTGAGCAAGCATGAAGCGACAGTGGGAAGAAAAACTCCCCATTAACGGGAAGGAAAACCTCCGGCAGAACCGGGCTCAGTATGAACGGTCATCTGCCTCGACCGACTGGGGGTTACAGAAGACAGAGCAGAGACACAACAAGAGAGACAAAAAAGCACAGAAGCACACATTGATCCAGTAATCTGTTCTACATTAGATGGTAGTAGCGGGTGAGCCGTCTTCTCTGGATGATGTCACAGTTAACAGAACGCCAGACCAGGTGTACCTACTATGAAGATAAAAGAGAGAGAACAGAAAGTTAAAGCAGAAATGACAACACATAATGCATAATTGAAGAACAGTAGAACTCTATAGAGTGAGAAAATTAGATTCTGATATCCTCCAGTAGCCTAAGCCTATAGCAGTAAAACTATAAAGGTAGCTCAGAGTAACATGAGCCACTCTAGTTATAAGTTTTGTCAAAAAGGAAAGTTTTAAGATTAGTCTTAAAAGTAGACAGGGTGTCTGCCTCACGGACCAAAACTGGGAGTTGGTTCCACAGGAGAGGGGCCTGATAGCTAAAGGATCTGCCTCCCATTCTACTTTTAGAGACTCTAGGAAACACCAGCAGACCTGCAGTCTGAGAGCGAAGTGCTCTGTTAGGAACATACGGGGTAATCAGAGCTCTGATATATGATGGAGCTTGATTATTAAGGGCTTTATACGTTAGAAGTAAAATTTTAAATTCTATTCTTGATTTAACAGGAAGCCAATGAAGGGAAGCTAAAATTGGAGAATTATGATCTCGCTTGTTGATTTTCATCAGCTGAAGATTTTGAACTGCATTTTGTGGACTTCCTAATAGCAAATAATTACAATTGTCCAGCCTTGAAGTAACAAATGCATGGACTAGTTTTTCAGCATCGCTCCTGGACAGAATGTTTCTAATTTTGGCTGTTGTGCAATTATACACTGTTTAAAGTTATTTAATGTTTCATAAATAACTCTCTGTCTGTTAAGTATTGTCTGGTGATGATCAGCTCTTAAGCTGATGTCAGGACAATGGTTTAAAGGGATGAATTCGAGCACTGGCGATCTTTTTAACAGCAAAACCTGCACACACATAGAATAAAAAGAAGTGACAACTTCTTTTCAAGTCCAAGAATTTAATAACAGAAATAAAATGAACATCCAGAGAACATCACTATGTAATGCTGTTTACCTGAATTAACACAATATTTCGATTAATAAATCCTCTCTACTAGGCTAGTGAAACTTAACTAAACTACTAAGCAAAATGAAGATAGAAAGAAGCTAAGCTAAGGAACTATTTACAAGCAAAAACAAACAAGACAAAACAATAGTGGTTGGTTATAATCAGAATACTTTGATTATCTGATTAACAAAAACATGGAATGGAGTTAAAACATTTGCCATGTATTTCAATCCATTCACAATGCAAAGCCCAAGTTGAACAAAACATTATTTGTTGAAACAATATTCTGAGGACCGGTTTGTCCTGTAAAATCATTTAAACCCTTTGTTAATGCAATTCTCCCTCCAGGCGCATGGGGTCGCTGCAGCAACTCGGTGGCTAAGAGGTTGCAACATAAAGTTGCCAAAATTGCAGGGAAAAAGGGCCCTTCAGGAGGAGAGAGAGAGGGAGAGAGGCCGTCCTTCCGGCCATGTCTGCAGCAGGACAGAATTCTTTTTGTCACCTCTTCCTTACTGTTCAGGATCCAATCTGAGATCAACTATTCATCATGGCGATATTATGGCATAACATTCCTGATGTGAAAAAAGGAAACTCGGGAAACCTGTTTAATATGGGATTTAAATGACATGTCTTGGTCGAAAATAACACCAAGATTTTTTACTTTATTACCAGAGGCCAAGTTAATCCCATCCAGATTAAGTGATTGATAAAAAAGTTTATTTTTTGAGGACTCTGGACCAAAGATTACAACGTCTGTCTTGTCAGAATTTAAATGCAGGAAATTTAAAGTCATCCATCTTTTGATGTCATCAAGACATGCCTGTAGTTGAAGTAATTGATTGGATTCATCAGGATTTATGGATAAATATAGCTGAGTGTCATCAGTATAACAGTGGAAATTAATCCTATGCTGTTTGATAATAGTGCCACTGATCAAAGGGAATATCTCCTTAAACAACTTGGTTGGGATTGGGTCTAACATACAGGTAGGTTTAGATGAAGCTAGAATTTTAGATAGTTCAGAAAGCTCTATTGCTTCTAAACACTTCAGACACTGTGCAGGTTCTAAAGATTCCTCCAACGGTCTCTCACTTACTGAGGACGAGGTAATCATGTTTTGGAGGATGCCAATTATTTTATTTTTAATGGCATCAATTTTATTTATGTAGAATCCCATAAAGTTATTACTGCTAAGAGTTAAGGGAATGGATGGATCAATGGAGCTATGACTCTGAGTAAGTTTGACAACTGTACTGAAGAGAAATCTAGGATTATTTTTATTCTCCTCAATTAATGATGAAAAATATGCTGCTCTAACTCTGCGAAGGGTCTTGTTATACAACAATAGACTGTCCCTCCAGATTAGGTAGGATTCCTCTTGGTGTGTAGAGCGCCATTTTCTCTCTAATTTCCTAACATTGTGCTTCAAGGAACGCAGCTCTGAATTAAACCAGGGAGCCAGCTTCCTGTGAATAATCCCCTTCTTTTTCAAGGGGGCTATATTGTCTAATGCAGAACGCAATGAGGAAGTCACACCGTTAACAAAGGTGTCGATTTCTGAATGGGAAGAAACAGCATTGCTGCTATCTACAAATAAAGTCTGATATATTTATTTGGTTACTATTAGTTTTAATGCCAATGGAAATACAGAGGGCTGTTTCACAGTCTGATCATTCCATCCTGGCCTTTTCTGTTTACAAAGCTTAAGTAATTCAGGTAAATGCACATTTCCAGCTTTCTTCTAGAGGTCATAAGGCCGATAACATATTTACTGATGCCACAATCAATAAGTTGTGTGCGCCATAAAAATGTCCCAAACAAGGGACATTTTTGATGGAGACCTATGAGAGATCAAAGCACATCATACTCAAGAAAGGAAACCTGCTGCTATTATAAAGGAAGACATGCGTTTGACAGTACTTATGTCAACAAATGTTAAACATTTTTCTTACCTATCACCGGTTATTACACCGTAAACTGCAGAAAATACGTGCAGAGTTGCTCTCTCTGCCTTTACTGCCGTCGGCTCCTATGGCGGAGGGATATTTCAGCTGGATACAGAGTGTGGGCAGTGCAGGCAGGTCTCATAATAACCGCTGTTTCGTCACTTATTTTAGAGCCCAAATAAGCGATTTCACTTTCAGAAACGTGCCCAAAAAAAAATGCAACCCGTGACTCATGAAATTTAGAAGCGCTTTTAGAAAAAAGAAGCCCAAAGTCGCATGTTTCCGAGGGTAAAAGAAACCCTTCGGGGCGGGTGTGTTTTGCTACAGTTTTCTAGCACTCTTGAAACTATGGAAAGCGCCAAGGGTAAAAGAAACACAGTCCGGAGAGTGCGGCGAGGGAAAAAACATTAGGGAACGGTGTGTGTGTTTTGACGCGACGTGCGTTAACGGCGACAGAAAAATTGTCGGCGTTAAAATGGGTTTGCGTTAACGCCGTTAATAACGCGTTTAACTGACAGCACTAATTATATATATATATATATATATATATATATATATATATGTGTGTGTGTGTGTGCGCGTGTGTGTTCCTGTATTACCACCCTCGAGACTATTCGTAAGCAAATCACCTTCCATATTAGGACAGGAGGAAAAGTTAGGACCAAAATCATGGTCCCAATAAGGAGGGTGGATAGAGTAGCCCTAGTGGTAAAATCTAGGAAAATCTTCCTGAACCTAATGAGGAGGTATTTTAGATGAATGAGGGTTTTGCTCACATGCTGCCACTGACCAACTCGTGTAATTGCAAGTGTGTGTGGCAACTAAAATGTTTTGCTCACTGTCCCACCTATGGCCAACATGTGTAATTACAAGTCTTAAAGTTT
This sequence comes from Fundulus heteroclitus, assembly GCF_011125445.2. Lineage (NCBI taxonomy): Eukaryota > Metazoa > Chordata > Actinopteri > Cyprinodontiformes > Fundulidae > Fundulus > Fundulus heteroclitus. The sequence continues at coordinate 682,840 of NW_023397263.1, forward strand.
TTGCCCACTGTATGAAATCTGGCCAACTTGTGTAATTGCTCAGTATCATGTTTTACATTATTTTGCTTCATATAGCACATTTGTTTAAATGGTGTAATTGTAAGTGCACCACAATTTTTTTTTACCTCTTTCAAAAATTAAGTAATTTATAAACTTAAACATTATATGGCATCTTTATTAACTTTATATACTCATGTGCTAACTAAAATCTTATTTATGCTCATAAACATTGTGGATTGTGTTTTCTGGTATAACATAAACCTCATAAGACCTTAAGACTCTCCATCCTCTTTCAGAGAAAGGGATCTATAGGTTAGTTAATCTGACTGGCCCGCATCTGTGGATGCTGGATAGCATTTCCAATAGCTATCCTATGGTGCTGCTAGAAAAAAAATTGGGGAGCATTAATTGGGGCTGGGCCATATTATATTGTTTATGAATATACTGGTAAAACAAATTGCACGGGAAAAAACTATGTCATGATATGCTAATTTCTGTCATAAATATGCCATTCCACCACGCAGAGGATTACGCTCTTGTGAGTCATACAGTAATACTCAAGTTGTACAGGTGAAGGCAAACGTTGCTTTACAGCTTAAGAATCAATTTCCAAGTGGTGTGGAATTATTTTTTGATTAAAAATGACGTAAAGTGGTCCGAAAGGTGGAAATCTGTCTAAACTATTTCACCATCTCAAGTATCATCACCCAAATATTTACTAGGGGTTCAGGAGGGACTTGCAGCAGCTAACACTACTCAACCAGTGAAACGTAAGATAGCTCAGTATGGCATCGTGTAGTCCCTCGCCAGCTGTTCCCCGTAGGATAAATCAACCACATGCTGGAAACGTACATGCCAGTCCAAACCTGATAAGTTATGATAACCAGATAGACGGCTACACTCTGCTCATAATTAGCAATCCTTTCAGACAGAAATTTATTTATTTTTAGCATTTGCCACAAGTGTAGCAAATTATACTTTGTTTAAAGACAGCATATTTTTGATTTATGCTATATTTATTCTTAAACAATCCCAAGCTTTCACTTTATTAAGCTGATGGCTGGAAACTAGCAGTTAGCTAGAAGCCACTAGCTGATAGCTGGAAACTAGCAGTTAGCTGTCAGCCAATAGATGAAGCCAGTGGCTGGAAGCTAGCAGTTAGCTAGAAGCCACTACCTGATGGCTGGAAACTAGCAGTTAGCTAGAAGCCAATAGATGAAGCGGGTGGCTGGAAGCTAGCAGTTAGCTAGAAGCCACTACCTGATGGCTGGAAGCTAGCAGTTAGCTAGAAGCCAATAGATGAAGCTGGTGGCTGGAAGCTAGCAGTTAGCTGTCAGCCAATAGGTGAAGCTGATGGCTGGAAGCTAGCAGTTAGCTAGAAGCCACTACCTGATGGCTGGAAGCTAGCAGTTAGCTAGAAGCCACTACCTGATGGCTGGAAACTAGCCATTAGCTAGAAGCCAATAGATGAAGCCGGTGGCTGGAAGCTAGCAGTTAGCTAGAAGCCACTACCTGATGGCTGGAAACTAGCAGTTAGCTAGAAGCCAATAGATGAAGCCGGTGGCTGGAAACTAGCAGTTAGCTGTCAGCCAATAGATGAAGCCGGTGGCTGGAGGCTAGCAGTTAGCTGGAAGCCACTACCTGATGGCTGGAAACTAGCAGTTAGCTAGAAGCCAATAGGTGAAGCTGATGACTGGAAACTAGCAGTTAGCCAGAAGCCACTACCTGATGGTGTCATATCTATGTAAATGTGACTCTGAAGAACGCAATGACTGACGAAAAGGTAGATTTTAAAAGGTTTATTGTATGGTTGGAGATGGATGGTTCTTTCTGAGGTTTGAAGGTCTCACGGGTTCTGCCAGAAAGATGGAGAAGGTGGTGAACAACTTGAGCTTGGTTTATTGAGAAGATGAGACGTGGTCGGGAACTCACTTAGGCGGTAGCTTGGGTTTGGTGCAGAGGAGAGGTACTGAGCATACGTCCGGGTTGTCGGTGCAAGTCCTGGTTCCTTCTCGGTGTTGTGGCTGGCTGGAGGGTGGACAGGCAGGTGAGCGCAGGCAGGAGGGCAAACAGGGTTCCGTGGGTTCAGTTTGGTTCTTGTGGACTGATCCAGGTTGGCTTCTGACAATGTGACGAGGTTTCCAGGCTGAGGTCAGATGAATGGGTTTCTGGAGCAAGGAGGCAACAAGAACAAAAACAAGGTTAGTAACTGGTTTCAGGAAATCACGCGAGAACATAGGGTAGGTCTGTACCACGCAAGAGCGCAAACGAACTGACGCCCTTCTTCTTCTTTATGTTTTTTTCTGGCGGTTGGCACGCAACGAAACGGTGCATTACCGCCACCAACTGGTTTGGAGTGTGGATCAGAATGACTTATAAATTAAACCAAACTACCAAAACAAAACAAACACCCCCCCAAAAAAAAAAAAAATAATAAAAAAACTAAAAAATTAAATCCTATCAATTAAATTACTTAATCTAAGATAATGAAACATAATCCCATAGCACTCATCTCTTGAATTACTTCTAAGCATTTCTATTAAATCAAATTTTATTATTTTCGTTTTTAAATTTTTAACCATTTCCCATCTTTCTTCTTTATATTTCTTACAGTATATCATAATATGCTCAACTGTTTCTTGTTCCCCACAATACTCACATCTTCCAGTGTTATGCTTCCCTATTTTGAATAATGTTCCATTTAATCCTGTGTGCCCAAATCTTAAGTCTTGATATGATTGTTTCTTCCCTTCTGCTCCTCCCTGCACAACTCATTTCTCCCACTCTCCTCTGAATCATGTACAGCCACCGTCCTTTCCTCTCTTCCTCCCATTGCTTTTGCCACCTTTCCTTCATCTTCTGTTTAATAATGCTCTTTACTTCCATCTTACTAACTTTAATTGAGATATCAATGTTTTCTCTAATTGTAGCCTCCTTTGCAACCTTATCTGCCATTTCATTTCCTTTTATTCCCATATGTGCTGGTACCCCACAAAAATATAACTGTAATTCCCATCATTTGAATTCTGAACAATGTTTGCTGGATTTCTATTAAAATATCTGGTCTACTATCTGAATGACTTCTCTGTAAACTGATTAATGATGAAGATAAATCTGAACAAATTATTACTCTGAGAGGTCTTATTTCCTCTACCCATTGTACTGCCAACAAAATTGCTACCATTTCTCCTGTGTATATTGATATGTTATCACTGATCCTCTTTCCTATTGTAATTTTAAACTCTGGAACAATAGCTGATACTCCTATCTTATTAACTAAACTTTTTTGATGCATCTGTGTATATCTGAATGAAACTATAATAACTGTTAATATATTTCTGTATTGTATCTAAATTCAAAATAAACTCCCTATCTTTGTTTTTCTTTTTTAATAATTTAAAATCTACTTTTGTTTCAGGTACTATCCAAGGTGGAACTGCTGGCATTGGTACTGTCGGACTGAAAATTAAATCAACTAATTCTAACTCAGTTGCTTTTTGTTTAACTGTCCATCCAAAGCTCTCCCTTTTCTCCATTTCCCAACAAGACTTTAAAGTGCTTTGTGCTGGATGATTATCACTATGACCTTTTAAATTAGCCCAATAAAGACAACTGAGTTCTTCTCAGCTCTAATGGCAGTTCTCACATTTCCACCTGGAGTGCTGCTGTTGGAGTTGTTTTAAATGCCCCTGTACATAATCTCAAAGCCTGAAACTGTATGTTGTCTAACTTTTTTAAAGATGAACTCGATGCAGATCCATACACCACACAACCATAATCCAGTACTGACCTAATTAATCCACAGTAAATGGCCTTCAATGCTTTTCTATCAGCCCCCCAATCACTTCCCACCAAACATCTCATAACATTTAACGCCTTCCTACATTTGTCCTGTATTTTCTGTATATGTACACTCCATGTTATCCCCTCATCAAACCATAACCCCAAAAACTTAAAGTGCTTTACTCTTTCTAATTCTTGATTATACATTTTTAGTTTTATCTCTGTACTAATTCTTTTCTTTGTAAAAAACATTGTCTTTGTCTTATCTACTGAGAATTTGAAACCCCATTTATATGACCACTGTTCTATTTCTGTTATTGCATCCTGTAGCTTTTTCTGACGCCCTCCTCCTGGTTCCAGCTCCTTATAAAGGCTGGCAATCAGCTCTGATGAAACACACCTGCCCGTCAAACCCTGCAGAGAAGAGAGAGCAAGGAAAACAGGCCTGCACCTAGACCACGGAGTATGACAGATGGCTGGAAACTAGTAGTTAGCTAGAAGAAAAAAAGCAGTGGAGAAATAGCCTAAGTGAACCTACCCATCCCCCACCCTGAAGAACTGCTAAGGTTACATGTGCTGTATGTAGAGCAGGGGTCAACCTTGCTCAGGCCTCCAGCTCTAGCATTAGTGCTGTAAAATATTTGAGATCCTGCCAATTAAAAAACACATTCCAAATTGGCCCTAAATGAAAAAGAATTTTCTGCCTGAGACTCAGAGGATGTGAAGTTGGAAGTTCCTAGCATGTTTGGATAGCTTTCTAGCTTTAGTAATAGGACACAAAAATTCTTGAATAGCTGTGTAAAACTTGTAAAATATGTAGAATTTGACTATACCTATTCTCCATATGGCTCTATCAGGTCCAATCTCAACCAAACCCCCTAAGTATATACCTCCCGCAGTTTCCCCATAAGATGTAAATCAATTAAAAGGTCCTAATTAGGACCAAGGATGGTTCTTATTGAGACCATAAGGTATCACACACATCCAATGTTCTATCAACATCAGGAAAACGGTGTGTGTATGTGTATGATATACAAATAGTCCCTATAACAACTATCACCCAGGTTCTGATAACAGATTTTTTTTTTTTTTTACTTTCCATCACCATACCTTTGTTACCTTTTAAATATATGTTTCTGAAGTCTAGGAGCAATGGTTTGGTCCAGGAAGATAGGAAAAATAACAGAATCATCTCAAATTTGTGACACAGTTTTGACTGAAGTAGATTAAAGTACAGTCTGTTTGTTCCAGTAAGGACAAAAAAACAGCTGCTGCAAGACAAAGACTAACCCTAACCCTACCCCTCATTTTCTCCCATACCGGCACTCAGTACGGTCAAAAAACAGCTGCTGCAAGACAAAGACTAACCCTAAACTTAACCCTCATTTTCTCCCATACCGGCACTCAGTACGGTCAAAAAACAGCTGCTTCAAGACAAAGACTAACCCTAACCCTAACCCTCATTTTCACCCATACCGGCACTCAGTACGGTCAAAAAACAGCTGCTGCAAGACAAAGACTAACCCTAAACCTAACCCTCATTTTCTCCCATACCGGCACTCAGTACGGTCAAAAAACAGCTGCTTCAAGACAAAGACTAACCCTAACCCTACCCCTCATTTTCACCCATACCGGCACTCAGTAAGGTAAAAAAAACAGCTACTGCAAGACATAGGAGGGGGCTACGTGGATTAGATTAATTATATTGTCCCTTTATGGGGACATTCATATGTTACAGCAGCAAGCAAGATACAAAAAGAAGAAAGACAACAGGGACATACAATAGCAGGTAATACCACCAGTATCAGCAGTTGTAAATGGGCTCGTAAAAATAAAATTGCACATTGTTATGATATTATGATATAGAGTGGATTATTTTACAAAAAGTTCAGATTATTATTGTTATTATGATGCACAGTGGATATTGCACATCGAGTATTGCGCACTATTATTATTACCATTTCACATTTCCCAGTCCTTGGACAAATTTTTGTACAATTTTTGGATGTCAATTTTGCTCTATTCATCGCAAAAGCTTATCCATTTTGAAAATGCTACCATTAGTTGGGCAGAGGAAGTTTCAGAAGTTGAGTATCTGGCAGTATTCATGTTTAAAGTAAAGTTTATATTGGACCTAACAAGTGCAGTAATAATATATAAAAAAGTTTTTATTTTTTCAATATTTGAAGTTATGATAATTTTGTTAAATTTTTTTCTGATTTATGTATGTCATTTTAATGTTCCTAGAGTGTCTAGAAAGCATGATCCTAACAAGGTAAGATTTTTTTGGTGGAGCTAAATAAGCCACAAATGTCAGAATGTGTGTGTGGTGTTTGTGTGTGTGTGTGTTATGTATGTGTTATGAATATAATATTAGGAACAGACTTTTTTCTTCTATGGATTTTTAAGTATTGAAGAGATAAAATTACTAATATGACAAAAAAGTCCTAGGACAATAAAGTAAAAAAAAAGACAAAAGTGGTAATATTATGAGAGAAATGTCATATTATGAGAATTAAAGGGGAACATTTCCAGAATAGTCACAGTTTGCAGAACTATTTCAGTCCTGGAGTAATAGGGCCAGGTTAGATGTTTTAATTATTTGTATTCTTTACGAGAATAAAGTCAGGAGAATGAAGCGAAAGGGATACAAAAATAAACCCGTAATCTTTCAAAAATAAAATTATTACGAATATAAAGTATATTCTGAGATTAAAGTCCCTCTGATACTGTTTGAGTCTAACGGCAGATTTGCCACATTCAACATGGCGGACGCTCTGACTCATCCACAGCATAGGCAGACCCCACCCAATGAGATATCTACATATATAATGTCTATGGAGCAGACTTGTGCGTTCTTAAGACTGACCGCTTTCCCAGAATGTATCTCTGTAATACCCAGCCATCACAGCGTCTCAAGATGTCTCAATAAGTAGAATCAAGACGTCTAAAGACATTTGTGCACATTAAGACGTCTTAGGACATCTTAAGACAAAAATCTGAAGACATGCACCCATGTCTTAAGACATGCAATCGCAGGAAATGGGATGCTCTCAGACAGTATTTTGTGTCTTGAAGACATTGAGTGTCTTGAGATGTCTTAAGACATCGTTTTTTTGTCTTAAGACATTCAAATCTTAAGATGGCTTAAGACAACCCTTTGCAGCCTGTCTTAAAATTAAAGCATTGTTAAGCTATCTTGTTTCAACAGGAGTTTTATGGTTATAATTTTGCGTACTTATTTTCATGTAAAATCTTATATAGTGTTATTGGAGTTTTAAATAATAATTACACATACACTCTGCACGCAGTGTGCAGTTGGTGGCTACAGTTATACACACAAACCTACACTTATTTCTGATTCTGCCTTTGTATTCATTTGATGCAAAATACCTACTTTTTTATTTTATTTGCAAAACACGACTATGGTAAAAATGTTTTTTCTCCAGATTTCATATGATGAAGTAACTCCTGCAGGAGCAAATATACTAAAAAGTATTAGTGAAGACTTAAAGTCTTAGGTTGTGGCATCTGGTTAAATGTATTACAATGCAAAAAAAAAAAAAAAAAAAAAAAGAAGAAGAAAGGAACACATTTAGCTGTAATATTGATAATAGTACCATACTAACCCCAGGTAGCAGGCCATACAGGCTTTCAATGGTACTGTACATTACCCAATACACTTTATAGTGCTTCACATTCACCCACTCACACACACACTGACACAGTAAAATGGCAATAATAAGATTAATGAATTTTTTTTGCAATTTATAGGGTGGGAAAAATCACACAACATAAAGACATGTCAATTTATTTTAATGTATGATGCAGCAAAAATGCCAATAACTATCTGATAAAATGAACAATGTCAAACAAAGTACACACACAGTGCTCAAAACAACGTTTGATGATACTATGCACCCTCCATGTCCTGGACTGCCTTGGTAGCCTTAGCCTGTGTATCCTGTCCCTCCTTTAGGGCCTTAAGCCAGGCTTGCAGGTATACGGTCACAGTGTCTTTGCAGGACTCGTTCAGCTCTCTCCCACTGCTAAGGACATGGGCAATCCTGCTAGCGACGTACGAAGAACGGACCCCCTGAGTATGTGGGGGAACCACAAGACTTTGATAAATCTTTGTGATGACAGTACAGCAAGTCTCTTATCTGCATACAGAAGAGATATAGCATAAGATCATGACATGGTAAAGAAAGATGTAATGTGCAGAGCTTTGCAATTAGAACACCTATATACAAATACTACATTATTAACTTTTTGTACTTATAGTTAATGAACCATTTATTAATGGTTTTGATCTGCAGGCCTGTTACCAGCAGTTCGGTCTTCTCTTCTGTGGAGGGGTATCTTTTATGTAGATAGAGAGCCTTGCTCTTCTCCAGTGCCCTCTTCTGTCCACCCTCATTGGCTGAAAAAAAACAAATAAACAACGATACAGAGGGTTTTAAACCAGGGCTTTGAACCGTTTTTTTTTTCCCAATCGGTTCGTTCCGAACAGAAACTGAATTTTAACGTTTCCGGTTATGAGTTCCACCAATAAATTGACGTTCCCGAACCGGTTAGAACAAAAAAATACTGTTCCCCGAACGGTTAATTCCGTTCCTTTCGTTTGACAAATATAGCTATTGATATTGTGTTTGGAATGAGCGTTTTTCTTAACGATGGATCGTAATTTACCTCTTATTTAAGATGTGTAGCTCTAGTGGAGACACCGCTCTCTCTCCATTCAGTCAGCGAATGTGTGATGTGATGTCACACAGGAAGTGAACCTCAGCCGTCATGGTAACGTGCGCAGGAAAATAATTACTTTTTTTTTTAGTTAATTAGGCAACAAAAACTTTGAGGAACAAAATAAACCGGTATTACCCGTTACCATTATTTTTAAATAAGTGTTCCAGTTCCAGAACATAAAAAATAATAACGTTTCCGGTTTCGTTTCTGTTCCCTGTAAAATACAAAAAGTTCCCGGTTTTTGTTTTCGTTCCTTGAACCGGTTCAAAGCCCTGTTTTAAACACCATATACTCTAGAAGTCATACATTATTTTCCTTTTATTCTCTTACCTATCATCCTATTCCTTGCATTGAGGTGGCAGGGGCATGAACATGCCAGACAGGGACAGCATGCCCCATCTTCTCGTCCAGCTGACCCTCATGCGATAAGTCAAAGACAAGAGTCTATACAGGAGCTATGACAGCTCTCCATTCCATTTTCTATATTAACATGCATTTCATAGTATCGCTTAAACCCCAACATATTTTTCAACCTCCTGTGCAAGAATGACATGCCCAAATTTAAAAGGCTGCAGTTTCAAAAATACTGGGGCAGGCTGAATACTTTTTGTCATCTGTGACATAAAAACTGTTTGCTAAAGAGGTCAGAATCAAGATATGTTGGTCTGAAAATATTCATTTGAAAACACAATTTATTTTTATCACTCACTCAACGCTTTCACTCACCTCGAACAACTCTCTCTTTGTTGGTGCCAAACCTATCAAGATTTGGCACCAGGATTTGTCCCCTTGTCTCCCGGCGTCCTCTCCTCTCGTCCCCTTCTGCTCCTGTCTTCTCCTAAATTACAAAGAATTTCAGCTGGCATGGTCCATGCTTTACTTTTTTAAATGGCATTAAAGTATGCTCTGATTCATATAGACTGTTCTGGTTCAGAATCAGACATACTTTAATGATCCCAGAGGAAAATTACTTAATTACTTTTCAGTAGGAAAAACAAGCATTTACATCTCTTATGAAAAAGTAGCGAGTAAGCAAGTGATCTCTAGTGGTTCAGATGCAATATTTGACACATACATATTAAATGGTCTGTCCTGTCACTACAATATTCAATTCAATTCATTTTATTTATATAGGGCCAATTCAGGAAACATGTTATCTCAAGGAACTTTCGGGAGTAAAATTCAATCAGATTATATAGATTGGTAAAAAAAATGTAATATCTAAATGATGAGTATTGTATTTAAATAGCATTGCATAAAATGATTTGTGGAGCTCAGCCTGATGAAAACATTAACACGTTTTATCAACATAAAACTCAGTTAGCAATCACACACGCAGCTTAATGTTGTCCCTGTGTGATGTTCAGGGACAGGTCAGGACAATCTGAGGACAGCTCTGAGGTTGAAGTTTAATGTAATAATGCAGGTGAGCTACCTACCTACGTATGGACAATGTCAGCTGATCAGCTGTAGCCGCTACTCTCTGTCCTAAGGTTATTTGTAATGTTAGCTAACATGAAGTGCAGCCTACTGCTAACTCATAACTTAAAATTGTGTGTCGTTTTTTTCAAACTGTGTACACAGTGACAGTTAGTTAGTTACAGATATCACAAACCTTGATTTTCTTCTTCACTGCTTGACTCGTTCCCATATCTTGCGGTGGCGTTAATAACGTTTGGTGGTGTTTTTTGCATATTATATCATCAGGAGGTTGTCTTTTATGTGCTCAGCCACTAGATTTAAAGGTGTTTTACCCAATAAGAACACTGCAGCACCAGACACAACCAGGAGATCCCTGATCGTTGGGGAAAGTCAGAAAGAAGATGCACCTTTCTTTCTAATCCTGTCTAAATCCTGCTTAGTTCAATAATAAAGTCTGATATTACAAAAAACTCACTCTGCTTGTTCTCCCTACTTATGCCCTTGGTGCAGAAGATAGATGAAATCTTCAACAGAAATGTTATTATTAATTCTGAAAATATGTGAATAAAAATACAAAGCATACAGAAAATGCAGCTTTATTAAGTGACCTGGTTTATTTTATTTAGCTTTTAATTTCTTTTCAACATTTAGTTCTACTACTTGGCTTGTGCTTTGGTAGTTTCATGTTTAAAATGACAAAAGAAGTATGAAAAAATTATGGTCGTCAAGTTGTAGTTACTCTCATATGACAGCAGATAGCAGTGAAAGCCCAAATTCATAAGATTAAATGTTTGAAGTCAATTTTTAAACGTCTGTCTACCACTTTTTTGTGATTAGAATCATCAGTGGCCGGTCTAAACATATTAAATTTCCAAGAATGCAAAGTGAGCATGAAACTATACCATTTTCCAGGGAATAAACAGTATTATGTGACGCTATGTTTAATTTTTTTTGTCTGTATGTACTGTTTTATTATCTTCGTGTCTTTCTTTAAATGCCTCAGTACTACTGTTTGTATTATAACCTAATTTTGCAGACTGTATGTTAGTCTAACAAAGCTCCAGAAGCCAGAATCCTGAATTAAATTGTCACACCAAATACTGTATGGCTTGCTGATATTCAAAAAAATACAATTTCCAACTAATTTAAGTTTTACAAATTGACAAGGAGTAAGCACTAGCTCAAATATTTGGTTCCCTAATCCTTCACACACCCCAGGTCATAAAGATCTTCCCTCCTGTGTTCCTCCAACCAGCTCTGCTGCTCCTCACCTATCAAACACATCCTTGAGGCCATTTTTGTCCAGATTACACCTTAATTACACTTCTCTGCTTAATTTACACACTTTATATGGATGATGAAATTATAGTTTCAATGTTTCAATTTGTCCAAATAACTTTATTTTGTGTCCAGTGGTTTCAATGAGAATTTCAGTTCTGCCTCCTTTATATCCATTTTAAACATCATAAACATATCATTCATTAACTTGTTTATGAACTGATTTATTGTAGTGGAGATCAAGGCTATGGCTTATAACTGGTCGGACTTCAAATGTGCAAAGCAAGTTGCTGAGTGAACAAAGTTACTCTTGAGTGGACTAATTACTGTTTTCCTAACACACTCCAGGTCCTTCACATCATGTGTTCTACCAACCAGCTTTCTTAAGGCCATTTTTGTTCAGGTTGCAATTGAAAGCTTCATTTATTTTTTTCACCAATATGATTGTTACAATTTGTCCAAGAAAACTTATTAGATTTAGTCCATTTAACATATTTAATGTATTACTATGCAAGAAGGATCTGTGTCTATCATCACAGTGTTGCTCCAAAATCAGACTGATGCAAACTTGCAAAGCATGTTGCTGTGTGAGCAAAAATAAATCTGCACTGCTCCATACTTGATGTTTTTTTCTTGCTATGGTGCTCATGACCTGTGGATCAGCCTCAGTTATATTGTAGAGTATGCTTAATTTGCACACATGCTTCAATTTTATTCCTTAGCAGGATATGTTGCATCTCAAACAATGGGCCATCTTTAAGTGCACAGCAGTTGTGTATAGTATGGTTCAATGAGTCCATAATATAAAGCCTTAAACTGGTTTACAGTATACATCTAAGAGAACCATAAGAAAGGTCAGAAAACGGATAACCTTTGAAACTTTTATTATCACCAGGGTTTTTTTTTTTATCAGACTTTTCCAAAGCCATGTGAGCCCTTGATTTCCATCATGGCTTTAAATTGCTCCTCACACTCCACTCCTCTTGGAAGGAAAAGGGTGATGCTGCAGGTAGGGGAGTATGGCAGGCGTTGCTCTCCTGGTTCCTGGTCAAAAAATTCAACTGATGGGTTTGGTGAAAACCCAAGCGGGGGAATAGTATCCACCCCTGACACAAACACAAGTATTTGCTCAAAGGAGATGTCTACTTCTCCATCTGTAGAAGGATAGGGAGAGGTCACTCACCATTGATTCAAATGCAAATTAAGGACAGTTGTGTAAAATTACCTTCAATAGACCAGTTCATTGTTATTGTTTTGATCCGGGTTTTTCGCGCATGCGCGCCGGACTGGTTGGCAAAAGACGAACACAATGGCGGACGCAAACAGAGAAACTGACAGGTTCTCCACGTATTTTTCTTCTTTAGATAACATATCACAAGATCGTTTTAAGAGTAAGTTGATGGTTGATGGTGTCAGATTGCCAGATCCACACAGCAAAAGCCTGAAGGGACGGAGCGAGTCTGTGAAATGCTGGCCAAGGGTTCCGTACCGCGACATATACAGCTGCCTTATAAACACGCAGGCCAGTACACACGAGAGAGCACGAAAGCATGAAACCACTGGACGACTACAATTATTTTATATCGGGAAAAAGGCTCCAGCAACCCCCGCAACGCCATGAGGGATTAAGCGGTCAGAAAATGGATGGATGGTTGTTCACATGTTTGTGTAACAGCACAAAGCGGAGTCGCACACAAACCGCGTCTCAGCAGAGGAAGACCTGCCCGGTAGGTTGTTCACTACGGATTATTTTGGTGTTTTTGTCTTGTTAAAATGGGTGGGGGTGTCGGCGACATTACAGCGTAAACACAGAAGTACTAGCGCCCGTGAATGGGGCCGTAATAGCAGCAGCAGCAGCTGCTGTAGCCGCTGCTGCTAGCTGCTGTAGCCGCAGCGGCGGCTTCTCCGGCCCGTGTAGTGTTTACACAGCAGCCGCTGGCTTCTGCTGCCGCAGCCCGTGAACGGGCGGAGCAACCGCTGCCTGCTCCGCCGCCGTTGTCTGAAGCAGCCGCTGTCTGCTGCTTCAGACAACGGCTGCTGCTGCTACCGCTTCTCCGGCCCGTGTAGCGATCGCCACCTCCCCTCCGCCGCTATTTAAGTAGAGCAATGACTAGAGCAGAATTAAGTTGTATTTACCGGAGATGAAGTGTAGTCTGCAAATTCTGTCGTAGTATGATGGCTCCCCCAGTTCATTGGGAGTGTCTGCCTGCGCTCTTTTCATTGAAAATATCCATTTCTTTCTTCGTCCTTCCTCCTTCGGTAAACGACAGAAACGTACATCCAACGATTTGGAATGCCTCTCTGTGCAACCGGGAGCACAACAAGTCGTAGGCATTGCTTAGATTCCAAAAATAAACGAACTGAAAGTACGCTCTAAATCACCCGTTTTGTCATGTAGTAGACGAGAGCAGCTCTGTTTTTTGCCAACCACAGTGCCCGGGTGTAGGGCTGACGTCACGCGTGAACTACCCTATAGCAACCAGCCACCAATCCCACCAGAAAATGGTCTGCTCTTCAGCCTCCCTGCGGTTGCTTCCAGGTGGACTCCATTTTATGGTGAAGAGAGACTGCATGCAGCTTCTCCCAAGTTTCTCACCTACGTTTGTAAACACAGGGAGAAACTGCATACAGTGTCTTTCCACCACCTGCCAGAAACCACCACATGAGTTGAACCCACTTATATATTGTTTCACCATGCTGGCCAATCTGTAAGTTAAAAAAATGTGTAAAAACACACTCGTCTTTTCATTTTCTAATTATAACAACCAAACAAACAAAATCTCCTTCAATACTTTTATTGCATTTGTAGTTGTTGTTACCTGTGGAAAACATAGTGCTCAACAACTGCTGAACGCAGGGATAGCGTCACATAATACTGTTTATTCCCTGGAAAATGGTATAGTTTCATGCTCACTTTGCATTCTTGGAAATTTAATATGTTTAGACCGGCCACTGATGATTCTAATCACAAAAAAGTGGTAGACAGACGTTTAAAAATTGACTTCAAACATTTAATCTTATGAATTTGGGCTTTCACTGCCATCTGCTGTCATATGAGAGTAACTACAACTTGACGACCATAAATTTTTCATATTTCTTTTGTCATTTTAAAGGTATACTATGCAACCGGGGTTGATTTTCCGGCGAGGCTCCCCCCAGAGGGCGAAAGTAAAAGTGCACTGTCGTAAAGATGCTCAGCTGTTCTGGTTTCTCCGTCAAGCCAGGCGCGCCGCCTCGCCAAGCCGCAGCCGCAGCGGTAGCGTCTCGCCAACATAAATAAATAAATAATAATAATAATAATAATAAAACTCGATATGCTTGCATGTTTATTTGACGTTAACACGCGGTTCTTTGTTGTTGCTTTCGGGCGTGCATATAGTGAATGGCAGGGCAAAAACACATGGAGTTCTCGCCGTAAAGCAAGACCGACTCTCGCGGTCTTGCAGGATACTTCTGAGCCTATGGGTGCGGGCCGAGTGCTCCTGCAATTATAGATTAAAAAACTTTTTGTTTACATCTTTTTAAGATTTGGAAGGCAGATGTGGCAAACCGGGCCAACATTCATTGTGGCTATCACATTGGGGAGCAAATTGATATGCTGGGCCACCCTATGATTGGTGACTGCAACCGCTTTGAGCGATACCACCAGAGGATCAAGGACTTGGGTAGGTAAAACTTCCGTACATTTCATATACTAGGTCCTGAAGGTGTTTGAAGCTCAGTCTTGATATTTTTGTTGTACTTCAGTTATCGCTCACAAAAATGGTGTCAGTATTGAAAAATCAATGGTGAAGAGGATTGTTGTGTTGGATACCCTTTGCACACTGTCAACACCAAATGATGAAACAGCAGAAAATACATCTGTCCCCAGGCTTCTAGGCTACGCCCCGGTTTACAGGCCATTAAAATATTCTTTGATGTTCCATCAACGATGACTAAAAAAAGGTAAAAACATTATTTTATTTATTGTAATTAATTTCTTAACAGGGTTGCACATTGGAAACCAAATGCCAGAGCTATCCCACCTGAAAGTGTCAAAAATGATGCGCCAGCCAGACCTCATGGAGAGAATGGGGGATAGAGTCCTGACACAGGAAGAGATCTTCCTTGGCCCAAAGGTGTGACTCCTGTAGTTAATCTCAATCCAGTACAGGAAAATACATATTAATAAATATTAATTATACATTATGAGGTAAAGGTACTGTAAGCACTGTCTTCTCGTATGGGAACATCATTAACATAATTTACTTTTATTCCCAAGGTTTGGATAATGGGAAAACATGGGAAAACATGTGATCAACGTCATTAACAACCCTCTCTCTGGGCAACCAGAGAGATGCATTAAACACCAAACTACCACACTGTCCCCACAAAAATATAAGTACGTTATCAATGTTTATCATTTGTGTAATAGCAGTAGTAATGTACTGAATTCAGAATATTTTTTCAGCCAAATTCACAAAAGGATGGCGCAGAGCAGCAATAGTACCAGCAACACAACATACTGCATAGCATTTCCCAGAAGCTGTGCATCATTTTGTGTATTATACCCTTGGATATTTATTTAAATAAATGGAATACGCCTTTTATAATATACCTTTTTAATGAATGCAAGTGTTTTAAAAATATTTAATCTCATTCATAGATTTGATGTAAAGACTCTCAGAGTTGGCTCATTTGTGGAGATAGCCCCCTTCAACCCAACCCATGTGAATGACAGTGACAGGCAACTAGTGAAAATCACAACTATATGGGCTACAATCTTTGGTAAAGTAGTTACATCTTGAATATAATGTGTAAACAGGATTATAGAGAAACCAGGCAATGTAAACCTCATAGCATAATGCATAACACTCGGTTAAGTTACAGTTTTACTAGAGATCATTTTTGTATCCCATAGCTACATGCACAATGTTTCTCCCCAGATATTCCACTGGTCCTGTTTAAGGGTACCACTTTCTTGCTGCAACGCACAGAAGACCCACTGACAGGCTGCAAACAGTATCAAGAAGGCGGAAAAATCTTTTTTCCAACATCAGCCATCACTGACACCCTCCTGTTCCTCCACCACAAATGTTTCTGGGAGCCAATTGAAAACCTAGGGATCAGGACAAAGCCTGCTGCCACCAATGAACAGTATTGTCAATTAGTTGAAAAAAAAATTCACAATCCAAGGAACAAATTGTTTCTTAGAAATGCATATCTACACTCTTATACAGAGTAACCTTACCACCCCCCCCCCCCACACACACACACACACACACACACACACACACACACACACACACACACACACACACACGCAGGTAACTTGATGTCAAACCCAACCCTCTTAACATGTACAGTATGTGCAATAATTGCAATACATTGAACTGTATTTCCCTATGTTTTATTATTAAATACTCAGTGTGTCATATAGGGTTTGTCATTCTTTTATATAAACAAATAGTTTGTAAACTATTATCAAGGAATAGTGGATTGTGATATTTTACTAAATTTTAGTTCTAAGACGTCTTCAGATATCTTAAGACATCTTCGTATTTCCAAGACATCTTGAGACATCTCAAGTCATCTCAAGACATCTTAAGACCATGTCTATAGACACGTCTTGACTTACCAAGACATCTCAAGACATCTCAGCAAATGTGTCTTGAGACACATCTTAAGACGTCTTGAGATGCGGTGATGGCTGGGTATGTATTCTTGTTTGTTTTGTCCTGTGTTGTAGCCTGTTCATCTTGACTGGTGTTCCTGTGTTTCTCTTGTTGTCTGTGAGTTCAGTTTGCCAGTGAAAATAAAGTTTATTGTTCACCTACCTGTCTCTACCAGCGACTGCATTTGGGTTCAGTTCTCTGCAATTCCTGCTTTGGGACATTTTGTGGCTGCCGGCTGTGGCAAAAGTGCCACAAACGTTTACTGTAAATATTATCAATAAAACATGATTATTTGAAAGTAGTTATAGACTAACAGGCATCTATAATACATCATTTGCCTAAAAACAGCAACAGGAGTGCGGCAACGGCCGTGGCACTTTCATGGCAGCTGCATGCCAATGAAGGTGGCAGTGGAAGTGCCACTACTAGCTGCCACTACCACCGGAAGTGCCACTACTAGCTGCTGTTACCACCGGAAGTGCAATATTTAAAGTCTTTATTGCAGCAACTTCAGGAAACCAAAAAAAAGTTGCTGAGAAGCTGAGGTCGGGCCGTTCCTTGTCTGACGCGCTCGTTGACAAAAAGAAGAATCCGCTGAGATCCAAAAGTGCTGATGTGTAAACTTTATTGACAAAAATAAAATAAACAAATAACGTATCCAAAAATTTCTTGACAAAGATTAATCCCAGCGATCTGCATAGCGGTAAACAAAAAATACAGCAGCCCGCTCACCCACTCTTACCGTGACACTCTAACAGGTGAGTAATATGCCCAATTAGCAATCTCCGCCCACATCCTGTTTACCCATACCTCCACAAACAAATAACCTAACAAAAGTTTTAAACCCAGACAAACGGACATCAAATTATCTTTCATTTATGGCTCTTACAGTCTTTATAGCCTTTTTATTACCAGAGTCAGATTGTTTCAAAATAAAGTTTGAGGTAATTTATATAGAGACAAAAAAGTGATTTCCTTTTCATTATTTTGCTTTTGCTAATATGGAACTTTGCTAAGAACAGAATCCGATTTATGATTTATCTGCTGCCACAAATAGGCTATGTGCACGATGTTGTTACGCAACTTCCGCTAACTGAAATGGGTAAGAGAATATACTTCCGGTTCGGCTGTTCACCCACAGCAAGCAATGGCGTTCTACACATGCTGCCTTCAGGACCTTCCAAAGGTAACAACTAACGACGTCCTCCGCTTTATACGAACCTTATCATCTGCTCCACGGAGTAGAAAAGAGAAAGGCTTCAAGTTTTATATGTTGAATTACATTGACAACTTTGAAGATAAGTAAAGTACCAGTCGGTCACTGCTGAGCTAATGTTAACTGCCTAGGTAGTTTTTTTTATACTGTACATACATATACTGTTTCGTTTTCACTTATAATATAATTGTTTTAACATAATTTCAAAGACATTGTTTCAGGTTAGGATTCTGTTTTAATGTTTTAACCACAGTGTCCAACAAAGACTCGTCAGGGAGAGTGAGCTCAGAGTAGGGTGAAATCACATAAAATGATGATCTGTCCAATGCAAAGAGGACTATATTTTGGGTGGTCTTATGTAGCTTGTGTGCAGCGTAAGTATTAATTATTTCTAGCTGTCGAGTGTTGGAATATTTGCGCACATATAAGTTAGCTAACTTTAGCATTAGCGTTGCAACAAGAGAGTCCCAGAAGCTAGTCTGTAATGACTTCAGATTTTTGTTATAGTGTAAGTTAAAACATATTTGATGCTGTTAGTGCCAAGGTTAATTCCATGCCTGTTCATACTGCTCTTTTGCTTCTTTTTACTTCTTCATTTAAAGATTGAAACAGTGCAGTTTCCTGTGGCAGCGATCTCTGTTGTTGTTTACGTTGCGTGTGTTTGGTTGGCAAATATGTTCAGAAATGTGCATCTTATTTAAGTTATGAAGTCAGGAAAACATTACTTTTTGTAAACAAAGTTTCTTCATAGTACTATTTCTTATTAAAAATATGCATGGTGCCTACTTAAGTCACTGATGTGATGACTTCGCATTCGCTCTTATAAGCCTGCTTAAGCTTGTAGTTTTAGATGCTCTGTGATGCATAAAAAAGCTTGAAATTAATTAAAAACGCTGATCACCAAAAGCACATTGTGGTGCAAAGACAGTTCTTACTCTGTAGACAACTGCAAGCTATCAATTGTATTTGTTTGACAGTTTGTTTTGTACTAGTTTGACAGTTTGTTTTTGATTTAGAAACAAACTGGGGGGTTATGTGTGTGAGTGCATACACACACACACACACACATATATATATATATATATATATATATATATATAGTGTATTAGCATCATCGTTTATCACTGCTATCACCACCTGAACATATGTCAGTACACATGTATGTATGTATGTATATATGTACAAATGTATGCACGTATGTATATGCACATATATACGTGTAAGTATGTATGTAGGCGTATATATATATATATATATGAAAAAAGTATGTATATATGTTTATATATATATATATAGATCACTATGAATGTAAATAACACACCATATGCCCATTCCTATTTCTTTTTGTATTCTTCTGATCCATTGTATATACATATGAAGATTCACTGTATATAACTGAATGCACCTTTCCTACTCTGCACCTTCTTGTATTAACCAATGTGGCAAGTGAATTTCTCCATTGTGAGATCAATAAAGCCTATCTTATCTTATCTTGTTTTGGTGTAAATAGGCTCTATGCAGCGGGGATTGTGACGTGTTTCCGACTACACTTACTACTAGGCAAACAGTTTCCGGTTCCATATAAGATCTGACGCGCGAAAATTAACAACAACCAACATTCTAGTTATTCTTATCTTTGCAGCTTAACTATGGAGAAAAAGGTGTTCCGATATCAAAAACTAATGCGACCTAGATCGGAACATTGTTGTGTGCCGTCGTGCGTTGTGTCGGCAAGATACAACTCGACGGTGAGTTTTCATTCATTTCCCGTGGAAGAGGATCTAAGAAAAAAATGGATTGTTAAGATCAGGAGGGATGACTTCCAAGTCAACAAAAACACAAAGGTGTGTAGCGTTCATTTCAAACCCGATGACTTTATGGAAGGGACTAGACTGAGACGTCTGAAAAAAGGGGCTTTCCCTACACTGTTTGAGTGGAACCGTTACCAAGTGCAGCCGCCAAGGTCAAGTGTTTGGGAACGGCGACAGAGACCACTGCTCCCTGATCCTGACTCGGACGTAGAGCAAGATATGGACTTTGACGTGGAGAGAACTAGACACGATTATTGTTCAGTTCCAGAAGCTGCAGCTGTGGAAATGGTATTGCATAAAAATGAGGAGTTGACGAGGGAGCTAGAAGATCTACGGAAGGAGTTGAACCAGACCAAGATCACACTTCGCTTCGGTCTCCAGAGATTTGCTGGATCCGATGAGGACATACGCTTTTTTTATTTATTTATTTATTTATTTTTTTTTTATTTGGAAAGGCAGGTTACAATTACTTATGACAAACCAGCTTCCACAACAAGGGAAGTATAGGCAGGAAAAACAAGCCAATCCAGGGTTTTTGTTGTAATAAATGAACAACCATAACAGAAGAGTGAGTGGGGGGTGGGTCCAGTCTGATTTTTCTACTGTTAGGAGAAAAACACGGTCAGGAACATAATTTTGCCTTCAACCAGTACCGAGGTGAAATATACAGCAGCACAATATTTATATGTGACATACATATTTAGTCCAAGGGGATTACTGATTTTACATAGTTTGTCCATTTGGACCAGATCTTGAAGAATGATTCCCTTCGACCTTGAACAGAAAAGGATAACTTCTCCAGAATGTAAATGTCTTGCACAATATTGATCCAATCTTCAACTGTAGGAGTTTCAGGCTGTAGCCATCTTCTAGTGATTGTCTTTTTGCTTGCTGCCAGAAGCATTAACAGCAGTTTTTTATCTTCCCGAGTCCAGTTGTCAAATAAGATGTTACCTACGTATAGGGATTCACATTTACATGGGATTCTTTCAGTAAATATGTTATTAATGTGGGAACACATTTGCTCCCAGAAACCTTTAATCACTAGACAGCTCCAGAAGATGTGATGGTGATTTGCCCCATTTGTTCCACAGAGTCTCCAGCATGAGTCTCCGCTTCCCCGGTGTTTTTTCTGAACTGGAGTTACAAAAAATCGAACAGTGTTTTTCCAACAAAACTGTCTCCAAGTGTTGGAGCTGGAGGTCATCCAGTGTAATTTGTTAATCTGTTCCCAGGCTTCAGTTGAGAAGGACATACGCTTTTATACAAGGTAAGTTAAACTTATATTGCCTGTGATAAGCATTTGTAATAGCATTGCCTTTGGCTTGAAAACACTATTCCACGTTGTTATTAAATATTACTGTTGTTGTATAAGCTAGATGCACGTAAAAGTAGGCTACACCGACCAAAATAACAACATAGGCTAACATAATTATAAGTATGAATAACATCTGTTGTCTTCAACAGCAATCAGAGTTAGTTTAATCATACATAGGGAATTCCATAATTTTTATGACTCATGAAGTATTACAAGATTGTTGTATCAGTTACTTGTGGTTCAGCATTGTTATTTCATAAACTGGAAATTACTATACTATCTATAAAGCTAAGAGTAAGCCTTTTATGCCATGTGAGAACCAATGCATGTTTATTTCTTGACAGATTTGCAACCTACAACCACCTGATGGCCTTCTGGGAACTAATTGAACCGACAACGCACAGAATGATTCGTGTCACCAACTCCAAAGTCACCAAGGAGGCTGGAAACACTCGGGCACTTCCTGCTATAGACGAGTTCTTCCTGTTCATGATGCATCTTGCTTTGGGCCTCAAGCAAAAGGACCTTGGTCATCGCTTCAATGTACATCAGGCCACGGTGAGCCGCATCATAACAACCTGGGCCAACTTCCTGTACTTTGTCCTGGGGTCAGTGTGCATTTGGATGCCGAAAGAGAGAGTACGAGCCCATTTGCCAGAGGAATTTCATCTTTTCCGAGACACGCAGGTTATCCTGGATTGTACTGAGATCCGCTGCCAAACACCTTCCTCTTTGTTATTACAAAGTGAGTTTTTTTCAAACTATAAGTCTCACTGCACATTCAAGGCTTTAAAAGGAATGGCACTTCATGGAGCAATAACATTTGTGTCTCGACTCAATGCAGGGTCTATAAGTGACAGGGAGTTGTTCAAACAGTCAGGGATCATTAACCTTCCTACCCCTGACATGGCCATCATGGTGGATAAGGGCTTCTTAATTGACAACCTAGTGCCATGCAAAATTCACCGGCCTGTTTTCCTGACCAAGGGAAAACAAATGCTACCTCATGAAGTGACCCACACTCAGTCTGTGGCCAGGCTCAGGGTACACGTTGAACGTCTTATCCGCCGAGTGAAGGAGCATAAGTTGTTTGATACAGTCATCCCCTTGTCCATTTCTGGTAGCATAAACCAACTGTTTACAGGGGCATGTTTACTTGTGAACTACCAATGTGGACCACTTGTTAAGGCATGGAGCCACTGAGTCTAAAAACCCTCATCCTTGTTAATGTGCTAAGGTAAATGTAAATATTGTATACTTTTGTAAAAACTATGGATTTCACACTCTGTTCATAACTCTGATCAACAGACAAAACTAAGACAGTGTTTCCTTATGCATTTTTTATTATAATTTCATAATGCATAACATTTATTTACTAGCCTGTACAAATCTCAATATATATCTATATATATATGTACATATACATGTCTAATTTGATATGATAGGTGTATATATTCTAATGTGTAATATATTTATATATATATATATATATATATATATATATATATATATATATATATATATATATATATATGTGTGTGTGTGTGTGTGTGTGTGTGTGTGTGTGTATGATTATTTTGTGTATATATGTAAATATTCTTTAAAGTGTAAATAACAAATTAGAATACAATAACAATAATGCTGTATATTATAATTGATTGGACCACCAGTGGTATGTGGCTACACTGTAACACACAGTCATTAAATAAACCAACATTTGTACAATTGTAGAAATTGGGAAATACTTCACTGGTTATCTAAAAATTACCTAAACATGCAAACACTTCTGTAGGTAGTGGTAAAAAAAAAACAGATCTGCTCGGTCTCTAATGGTGCGCATTACATCGCTATTTTTGTATATACGCTCAACAAGCATGTCCTCCTGCGCACATACAACAAAATCACACCACTCTAAACCTGTTAGGAGGATCTGACCTTGCACTTGCCAGTAATACTTGTGCTGCCTCCTAAGCTTCAAAGAACCATCCGACATTTTCAGTTAGGGACAGTCAACATAACTCTGGATGTTGAAGCATTTTATTTCAAGCAGGCCATACGGTGGGTTATCAGAAGGATCGAAAACGACTCCATCGGGAGAACAACCCAGCCATGGAGCATCAGGGTGTATAATGAACCCGCAGGGTGAATAATTCACATTTTTTAAACTGCAGTACTCTGTCACGGCAGCTAGCTCCATATCGATTCCTCTCCTCACGTTCTTTGTCATGACAGTCCCCCTCAAAATTCTCTGTGCCAGATTTTCAGCAGATGTATGACATCGAACATGGCATGCCTCGTGAAAGCGTGTAGATGTGACTCGCATCTTTCTCAGTCGATGCCATTCCTGGCATGAGCTCTGCTCCCGTGTTGCAGCTTCAACCCTGTGGGCCATGTTGAATGACACCTGTAGCGATTTCATATATACATGTTCCTCCTCTGAGAACACATAAGCGCATGTGGTTGGCTCAAGCCTATAGCTTTGGATGGGAATAGAAGGTTGGGCAGGGGCGCCTGGGATGTTGATGATTTCCCGCATTTCTGGTGGTTTTAGCTGGAATGACAGCACACTCCCTGCCTGGACAGCCCCATAAGCTGAATAAACTAATGGGTCTTCTGCTGACATGCCCATGGTGGTCACTAGAGGTGCAAGCAAAGGAGGAAAGTGCTTGTATACCTCTGCCACTCTTAATGTGGCTAGATCTGGCATTTCCCCGTCCAGTGCTTTGTAGAGAGAACTTCTGATAAAGGTAAAGTGAAAAAACTTTTGTTTAAAATGCAGCGTACATATTTAACACATAAACTAAAGGTAATATAATCTCACCTCACACAAACCGCGGTTGAATTTTTGGGTTTGCGGACCTCCATGTCACCCACCGGACCTGGCCTAACACCCTGACAGCAAAGGCACATTTTGACATGGCATCACATGTTTTGACATGGCAACACACGTGCATAAGTAAAATTCACATGACAGAGAGATGACTTACCAAGGTCCTTGGTTTATGCCAGATCTGCTCAGTGTCTGTGCAACTGTGCACTGGGGGTACAGCAGGGATGTTTAATTGAGAAAAGTGGGCTGTTTGATACAGTAGTGCAACCAAATGGTTGCATAAGGCACACCCCGCCACACAGGAGCAGTGGGTACTCGCCAAAATCACAGGTTTCTAGTGTTTTAACACCATCTAAGGAGAAATAGAAGCTTACATGACAAATATCTCTCAAGAGCTAAACTGTTAGTAAGAGGAAAATATAACTAATAAAAGCATAGTGTATTCTAGATGAGAGGCACATATGTTAAAATGTAGGCCTACTCATTCATGCCCATAAACAGTAGACAGAGACTAAACCACATTTAGATAATGCTACTTATTAGCTGATATGGGCAACTTATCAGCAAGCCTAACCATTACCCTAACATTGACCCTAGTCACCCTACTCTCAATTCATGTGGCTTTTCATTTTTCCTCATGGATCTATGACAGACTGATCAAATTTTCATTTAATTTCAGTTTTCCTCAAAAACATTTGAGAAGTAGTTATACCCTTTGTGAACAAAGTCACTAAGTTTCAGTTCAATGCGTTAACATTGTTTAATTATACATTTTTACCGGGTCGAAATGACCCGAACACCACCTGAGGTGTTTAATATAGTAAGTACGTTACTACTTACCCTCATAGTTGTCGATATAGCTGCCTATGTACATTTTAAATCCCTTTTCCCGCTTGCTGTTGGGAGCAGCACATGATTTTTTTATGAGTCGATCTACATCATTTACCGTCAGACGAGGTAAGTCTTGAAGACAACTGACTATAAAAGAGAGCCATATCTGTCTGTGTATAAACCGGAAGTCGAACCGGAAGTTGGTAGCCTAGTACACGCGAACGCGGAACTGCGAGGTGCATAGAGCGTATTAGCACCTCAGGCTGGTTTTCTTTCAGGGTGGTCCTGGTGTTCTTGATAGCCTCCGGCTTTGTCTTCAGATCTTAGGGTTGAATTTTCAAATGGTCTTTGGACCTTTGGTGTAATCCAGAGCTTTTAAATCACCCAGGTGTTAAAAGTTTTGGATAACCTTGACATTATACATCCACATGTCTTAACTTACAAAAAGACTCAATTTAGAACTGAATTTAGAACTTCAGTCTACAGGTAAAAGCCAGTAAATTAGAATATTTTGAAAAACTTGATTTATTTCAGTAATTGCATTCAAAAGCTGTAACTTGTACATTATATTTATTCATTGCACACAGACTGATGCATTCAAATGTTTATTTCATTTAATTTTGATGATTTGAAGTGGCAACAAATGAAAATCCAAAATTCCGTGTGTCACAAAATTAGAATATTACTTAAGGCTAATACAAAAAAGGGATTTTTTAGAAATGTTGGCCAACTGAAAAGTATGAAAATGAAAAATATGAGCATGTACAATACTCAATACTTGGTTGGAGCTCCTTTTGCCTCAATTACTGCATTAATGCGGCGTGGCATGGAGTCGATGAGTTTCTGGCACTGCTCAGGTGTTATGAGAGCCCAGGTTGCTCTGATTGTGGCCTTCAACTCTTCTGTGTTTTTGGGTCTGGCATTCTGCATCTTCCTTTTCACAATACCCCACAGATTTTCTATGGGGCTAAGGTCAGGGGAGTTGGCTGGCCAATTTAGAACAGAAATACCATGGTCCGTAAACCAGGCACGGGTAGATTTTGCGCTGTGTGCAGACGCCAAGTCCTGTTGGAACCTGAAATCTCCATCTCCATAGAGCAGGTCAGCAGCAGGAAGCATGAAGCGCTCTAAAACTTGCTGGTAGACGGCTGCGTTGACCCTGGATCTCAGGAAACAGTGTGGACCGACACCAGCAGATGACATGGCACCCCAAACCATCACTGATGGTGGAAACTTTACACTAGACTTCAGGCAATGTGGATCCTGTGCCTCTCCTGTCTTCCTCCAGACTCTGGGACCTCGATTTCCAAAGGAAATGCAAAATTTGCTTTCGTCAGAAAACATGACTTTGGACCACTCAGCAGCAGTCCAGCTCTTTTTTTCCTTAGCCCAGGTGAGACGCTTTTCGCGCTGTTTCTTGGTCAACAGTGGCTTGACACGAGGTATGCGGCAGTTGAAACCCATTTCTTTCAAGCGTCTCTTGGTGGTGGATCTTGAAGCACTGACTCCAGCAGCTGTCCACTCCTTGTGAATCTCCCCCACATTTTTGAATGGTTTTTTTTTTCACAATCTTGACTAGGGCGCGGTGATCCCTATCGCTTGTACACTTTTTCTGACCACAGTTTTTTCTTCCCTTTGCCTCTCTATTAATGTGTTTGGACACAGAGCTCTGAGAACAGCCAGCCTCTTCAGCAATAACCTTTTGTGTCTTTCCCTCCTTGTGCAATGTGTTGATGGTCGCCTTTTGGACAGCTGTCAAATCTGAAGTCTTCCCCTTGTTTGTGTAGGCTTCAGAACTGGACTGAGAGACCATTTAAAGCCCTTTGCAGGTGTTTTGAGTTAATCAGCTGAGTAGTTTGTGGCACCAGGTGTCTTCAAAATTTAACCCTTACACAATATTCTAATTTTGTGACACACGGAATTTTGGATTTTCATTTGTTGCCACTTCAAATCATCAAAATTAAATGAAATAAACATTTGAATGCATCAGTCTGTGTGCAATGAATAAATATAATGTACAAGTTACACCTTTTGAATGCAATTACTGAAATAAATCAAGTTTTTCAAAATATTCTAATTTACTGGCTTTTACCTGTAATTTAGGCGTCATGTAGCGTAAAAACACGCATTGATCGTGCGTATTATGCTTCTAGTGTACATTTATTGACTGATTAAAATGAAAAGCTAAGCGTAGGACGTGTGTATGCTGCTTTGCTGCGCTTTGCAACGCGTCTGGTGTAATTCCTCTTTAACATCGGCCTCTCCTGAGGGAGAGCTATCAGTCTCTGCCGGGAGGACAGAGTAGTTGGACGACACTGCCCTGTTTCTAACATAAAGAAAAAATAAACTGAACTTTTTTTATATTGAATTAACTTGCTAGGGTGTACTCCGGGCGTGGCTGCCTTACATGAATGCACTTCAAGTTTAGACATTACAGTCAGGCAGTCTTGTAGACAGGTCAGGGGTCCGATCAGGTAGCGACACAGTGTACCGTAATGTTCCGCTACAGTGTAGTGTAATATATATATATATATATATATATATATATATATATAGCGCACTGGATTCTAAGCCGCATCATCAATTTTTGAAAAACATTTAAGGATTTTAAGTGTGCCTTATAGTCTGATGCATACGGTAAGTGGCTTTGCAAATGTACATTAACACCATCTGTACACACCTCCAGTCAGATAATTTTCTCTCACACACACAGAGAGAGAGAGAGAGGCAGACGAGACAGAGACGACGACGCTGAGCGACGAGAGCGATGAGAGATAGAGAGATGTAGAGAGCGAGAGATTGAAGCAGCGGAGAGAGGAGAGAGACGAGCACGAGGAGGAGACTCGCATGAGGACGATACGTAGGAGAGAGAGGAGAACGAGGAGAGGAGATGAAGAGAGAGAGTACGAGAGAGATGGCTGGAGAGAGAGGAGAGAGAGAGAGAGAGAGAGGATAGATAGTAGCTAGATAGGATAGATGCAAGGACCTCAGGCTGCGAATCACAACTCTAACCTCCGGGACACAGAATCCTCCGGAGCACGCCCCGCAGTGCCAAGACTTTGAACCCCTGTGCTTGATTATTTGGTTGAAAACATCTCCAGCTAGCATTCAGACACTGCTTTATTTATGATAATCAATCTCCAGCACAATATGTCAGCTAACACCATAGCCAAACATTTTAAACAAGCTTTCTCTTGTCTCATAATACAAACAGAGAAACTACAGTGCCTCTAAAGGCTCAGATGTCCTTTTCTTCGCGGTCCTCCCAGCTGATGCAGTCCAGCTTTCCAAGGAGCTCCCAGGTCCCATCAGAAGGTTATCACTTTGGGCTGCTTGGGTTTGGCTTTTTTCACTGGAATGTGAACGTCCTCCAGGTCTGCGCTCATGTTGTTCGACAACCAACCCAGAGTCATTGAGTTAGCTGGAAGAATCAAACAGACAAATATGAAGGATTAGACACAGTGTCATTCTTTACACATTCAAACCCTAGAAGACTTTCATGATTCCAACATGATGAATTTGCTATTTTTTAAAGCAGCAGAACACTACTGTACAAAAGTATTTCTTAATGGCCAATAAATCAGGCATTTGTTGACATATTGCTCTGATTAGACCTCATTTCCCAGAATATTATGCTTTTTCCTGATAAAAAAAATAATTGAATAGAAGTATTGCTATAACTTCAAGGTAATTCTTCGTCGAAGTCTCCCTTCTTGGGAGACTTAACTCTCATTAGAATCTGAACAATTTTAAGGAAAGTTTTAAATAGTATGACGTCGATTTTTGAATGAAAAAACATTTGTCACCAATACTTCAAAAAAAGATCTCTTTCATCAACACTTCAAGTATAGATTGGCGATCTGTGGATCTTTCAGCATGATGAAGCACTTTGTCTGAAATATAACTCTATTCAGTTTTATTTAACCCAAAGAGCATTAAACTGGATGTTTTTTCATTTGTTTGAGTTTCTATAGTATAAATCTGTACAAAGAAATGGAGTCACATTTAGCCTTATACAATAACGTAACACACCTAGAAATGATAGAAACAACTTCAGGCAGATGTGAACTGAATAATCCTCTGTTTCTGACACACATAGATGTAAATGTGCATCGGTCTGTGCTCCCAGGTGCATTAAATGCTTGTGAATCAGCTAAAGAGATTTTTCATTCTCACTGAAGAAGGACACTGGGTTGGATCAGCTTAATTTGGGTGTTTTGATTCCTAAAGTGGAGACAATCACATATGTCCATAAATAGAGCTTGTAATTGAGGAACAATGGCAGCGTTGACGCTGCTGGAGTACATCAAAGGGAGCTTGTTTATAGAGATCCCGCTGACCTGCTGGTACATGATGATGATGATGAGTGGCTAATTAGCCGGTTCAGATTGTCCAGGGAAATTATTTTTTAACTGGGCCCAGTGGTGTTTCAAATTCTAACTCTGCTGCGGTCTTTGCAACCAGAGCTTCTCAAAGGGAGCTGACTGACAGGTTGGGTAGTTTACATCCCTGAGCCGTCCCAAGCCAGCCCCCAGGGAGAACGTTAGTGTTGTTCAAACACAAAATTAATCTAAACCGAGGCTCTAATTTGCAGCAAGGAGCCGATTTCCAAACACAATCAGAGCTCAGACTGCACTCATATTGCTACAACCCTGTTCAAATCAGGATTCTACTATACTATCATAATACTTACAAATTGTTCTCATTATTATAGTTGTGTCTGGAAGGAAATAAAAGCAGGCTCCATGCACGATCGCTGACTCATATTTTTATTTAACATCCTCGTCTCACCTAAGAAGCTGATGGTTTCCTGTCGTTCACTAAAAATGTCTCTGGCTGACAGCTTCGGTGCCATGGTTGTGTGGTGGGTATGTTTACTGATTTGCATATGTACTTAGGGGCGGGGACAGGGCGGCCCCAGGTACATGTGCAGTTGTGTCCATTTATCAAGGCAACGCATGCGGTGACCAGTCTACACACGGTTTTTGTACATCAGAATTTTTTGGAGTGCCCCAACTCTCTCCCTACAGTCAACCTTTAGTATGAGAGCTGCATACTCTTTCACACAAGGCCCCAGTTCTTCAGAAGCGTGAGAAGAAATGAGCCAATGAGCCGTGATAAACTCCAAGCACTAGGATAACAAGAATGGGTCCGAGTTTGGAGCAGAAGCTGATATCCAGCATACCAGAGGGATCCACACAATAAATTCTCGCTCTTTTTTTAAACACACAATGTATTTATTAATAAACGCCTTTAAAACTTCTGCAGTGTTTAATTGTTCTTCTGTGTACTACAGGAACATTTGAAAAAGGAAAAAAATAGAAATCTTTCTCATGATTTCAGAGACTGAAAACTTTTTCAGGATCAGTTGCTGCCTCATACATTAAATGTAGTTCATCAGCTCGTTTAAACAGCAAAACACACTCACTCGCTGCCTGGTGCTCTGGACAGTCCTTCTGGAAATGTTCCACCGAACCACACACCCGACAACAGCCTCCTGCAAACACAGGTCATCAGTTCAGTTTATCAGAAAAAACAGCATGGAAGTAACGATTAGCTAAATAGTAAAAAATGTAGTGTATAGGTGTGAAAAATCTCTACTTATACCTGCATAATCAGCAGACAGGCACATCACCAACCCCTAAACTGTGGTCATTGAGCTAGAAATGCAGAATCTCTTCTATTGTATGATTGATTGCTGCTATAACTGGAAGATTGCTCCATTTGATTATTTTGTCTTGTAATGGCAATGAGAATTTATCTTAACAAGTGCCCAAAAGTAACAATCACATTGTGCATGATGCAATTTGCAGACACAAAAACATGCAAAGATAAAAAAAAACAACAACTGATAAATGATAAGTGTTTAATTTCTTTACTTATTTTTACATGTGCAAGTATGTGTTCCTGTTAAACTTGGTGCTGTAACTTTTGGACAGTTGAAAGACGTCCGTTCTATGTACAGATACAAATATTATAATGCAGAGCAGTAAATTATCTTTTCATGAACAAAATAGTGCTGTGAGTTGATCTGGACCTTCTATTGACAGACATTGAAGGGGTGGGAGGTGTTGCAGCAAGGAATGCAGAAGTAATTCAAATCAACAGCTTTTGTTGAATGGAAGTCAAGGTAAGATCCTCACTTTGTATTCAAAGCAATAATGTGTGTGTGTGTGTGTGTGTGTTGTGTGTGTGTGTACCCTGTGCATAGAGTCCTTTGGGGTTGTCAGGGCAGGAGCGCGATAGGTGTCCAGTCTGACCACAGATGAAGCACTTGGCGTATGGGTATTCACCTGAGTGGAGATAGCACAGTTACAACAGCTATACATGCAAATGTAAAGTCGTCCTAAGTCCAGCTGAGGGCCTCACCCAGAGCGGGATCCACTTTGGCTCTGCATTTATGGATCTCGTGTTCTGTGGAGCCACAGCGGAAGCAGATACCTCGGCCCATCTCCTCATCTCTGTCGGCTTCGGGACAGTCAGCCAGACCGTGACCAGGCTTCCTGCAGTTAAAGCACACCTGAGGAGCAGAGAGGGAGGACAAAGTTACTTACAAAAATTGTCATAAAATTGTGCATAAAATTACCAACCTCCCAGGTATGCTCCATGTTATGAATGCAGTTGTGTAATTGAATAAGTTGCCTTATCAGATTAAATGTCAGTTTTTAGTCTTGGATTTTGTGAAATAAATGTCTAGATAAATGTGATTTATAGTGTGGTGCAACATATATGTTTTTTTTCTCTTATTGGCGCATTTTTGACTGATGCGACTTATATTCCGGAGCAAGTTATAAAAGATTAGATCTAAACAAATATGGTAATATACAAATCAAACAGAAGATGTTCTCAGGAAGGTCATTTACACTACAACGGTCTCAGGCTGCTACATAAAGTGCACGAACATTTAAGTGTTAAGATTGTTTTTTTAATTGTTATATTTAAATGTTATATACCGTTTGCTTTCGATTGTTAATATGTTTTATTTTTGTTAAAGCCTGAGTTATACTTGCACGTTGGGTTGTCGCCTAGGGACTGTGCAGACTGGGCACGAGCCCGTGGAAAGGCTGTAGACGTTTTTATACTTGACATGGATGCAGGTGCAGTATTCTCTAAAAACACAGGAGGGCAGCTACTCAACATAACCAGTAGAGTTGCAGTAAACAGAGAAGAAAAAGGTGATGTCACACATCCAAAAAGGCTGTGCGCAGTATTGTAAACAATCATTAAGAATCGTTGGTGTGTTCATGGCAGCTAAACAGAAATAAAAGAAGAGCTAGAGACAGAAAAATGTAGTATGTTCACCCCGTTGCACACA
Organism: Fundulus heteroclitus; assembly: GCF_011125445.2. Lineage (NCBI taxonomy): Eukaryota > Metazoa > Chordata > Actinopteri > Cyprinodontiformes > Fundulidae > Fundulus > Fundulus heteroclitus. The sequence continues at coordinate 715,044 of NW_023397263.1, forward strand.
GAAAGATGTGAAGAACAGAAATACAGTCTGAATGTAAAGCCCATAGGGATAGTTTTCAAATAAAAGGTTTAAAAACACTTGCTTAACTAAATAAAAGCCAATTGCTTTACATACAGTGGGTTGTTGTTTTAAACTGATTTACGCTAAAAGTGATGGGAACAAGTCATAATTCTTGTTTGTACCCATAAATACGGCCATTAAACTCACCTCTGAAAGACTGCCAAAAATATATGCGTTTACTGTTTTCAGTGACATAATAAACAGTAACAACATAGCATTTAACAAAGTTGTGCTCCTGTAAAAGTTCTGTGCCATGTCAGCACGGATGAAATTGGCCAGCGAGGGCTCCTCTGAATTCCCCTATTTGAATAAAACTTCTTACCATTTCTGATAAAGCTCTTCCTGTGCTGCTTTATAACCAATTTTCTATTAGAATCAGCTTGTTTTGCTACTATGTGTTTAACGGTTTGGGTCTTTACCACTGTCATAGGGCTGGGCAATCTAGAGAAGCAAGCATATCGATAGAATAGAAATCATATTGATCGAAATCGAAAATTAAAGAATTAAAAACATATTTTAAGTGCAGCCGTGGCCATTTATGCCGTTGCTTAGCGACCTATTTTTAGAAACAGAACATACGTACACTGGATTGAAACAAACCCTCTATTCAACCAACTTTTTACCAAAACTGCAATTTTAAAAAAAAAGAAAAAATAACACGTGATTTCTGAAATCTTTGAAGGGGGGCGGACCTTGGAGGCGGAGCGTTCCTGGGTCTACGTTTATGATTGGTTGGGAGGCTGTAATGACTGTAGTATTAACCTACATGATAGGCTAGAATGCAAAAAGGAAGGAGAACTGTTCTTCTGTTTAACATTTTATTGATTGATTGAGCTTTGTAAGTATACTTTTTTCCTCAGCCATGGTGGGCCTGACAAGGGCCATTTCTAAGGACAATACCACAGACATTGATCTCAGCGTAATAATATTTTACAGGTTATATGACATACCTGCTAACCAGATCTCCTTGCTAAATCCCAGGGATCTGAATTACATACAGCGCACCTGTCTGTGCCTAGAAGCTGAAGTGACCTTTATCCTTTTCCCCCCTTCAGATGTGGTTCATAGTTTGTAAATAGTAAGAGAGTTCACAGTCCACCATCTCGGGTTTACATGAAAAGTCAGTCTTAGGGAAATGTGTTTTCTGTGTACAAGGAAAATGAAAAGGCTCCATGTGATCATTAGTACTGAAACAATCTAATTACAGAACTGTGGTGAAAAAGTTTAGAATTAACTTTAAATGGTAAAACGTCGAGCCAAGATTTTCCTAATGCACCTTGCAAATATTCCCCATAAACTCGGTAAAAGCTTTAATGGAATGGAATTAAATTGAATGTGTATTTTTACTCCTAAAATAAGATAATTAGATCTACTGCACATGAAATATGATGTAGATGAGTTGTTCATATTTTAAGTACATAATTCTTAGTTCAGTGGCAAATACTCTTATTTACCTGCTCAAATCAAGGACAAATACAATCATTTCCAGAAAATCTGACTGACTTTTAGTTCCCTTTTTGCAGCGCAGACTGTCTGACTGACTAAACGCTAGCTCACAATCCTGATGAAGTAACCTCACAGGTGAGGTTTGGAAAGTGAAATTCCCCCAAGTTGAATGCTCAGTGGGCTTTTGAGGTCTAATAGTAAATTGTCCCCACAACAATAAAAGGGAAATTCCTTTATTGTTGTGGGACAATGAAGGAATAAATTATCATTATTTGACAACCCTACAACGTATTGCCTCAGAGGCGGTTGATACAAATGCATATCATGCTTATTAGATCAGCGTTTTCCTTCTATTTTATAACTGTGCACTTTGTGCTGGTCTATAAAATCCCAACAAAATACACTGACATTTGTAACGTGACAAAAAGTGAAAAGGTTTTACAGGCAGCACACTACTTTACAAGCCACAGTACAGACGCACTATTTGGTTCAAAACCTTCAACTTCGGTGTAACTCACCATATTATTCTTCTTGTCCCCTGCCTCTTCACCCTCCTGTCCTCCCGTCTTGGTCTTTTTTCATGGCCACCTCCACCATGTCCCTAGGTCCCGTTCTGTCCCCGTCTCTCCTTCCTTCCCAGCAGGACGGGCCTGTCCACTCTGGTCAGATAATCTAGGAATCCATTTACATCCTCGCTGATGTACTCCTTTCTTTTTGCGGTGGGCTTATCCCAGAAGAACGCAGGTCCTTCTCAAAGGGTCCCTCTGATCTCGCTGCGACGGCCCCGTAGAGGGAGCGCCATCTCTTCCTGCCTCCTCTCTCCCAGCGCTCGAAGCTGATTCCAGGGAGTTGCTCTGCTGGTTTGGCTTGTGTACATATTGGCCCTCGCCCACCTCGTCATGGCTTTAAACGAGTGACTAAAACGGCAGATAAACATCAAACTGTTATGACTTATATGCATCTGATCATCTAACAACAAGGTCTTATCTCAAAGTTAAGTCCTTTAATTATTAATTTTATATTAAGACCATTATCCCCTTATATTTTGTGGGACATTAAATTCGTTTTTGTTTTCCATTAGTGCTTTCATATCAGGAAAAGACTACCATTTTAGGGTGACAGCTATGCAACCAATCACTGCAAAAAAAGAAACTAAAGGTGAGTAAAAATTTCTTGAAATTAGTAGATTTGTCCTTAATTTGAGTCTGTATTGGTCTTGGTTTGAGCAGGTTAATAAGATTACCTGCTAATGGAATAAGATTTCTGCACCTAAAACAGGAACAACTCATCTCCATCATTTTGTTTCAAGTGTAGTAGATCCCAATTATCTTGGCAGATAATCTTATACCTTGCTCAAATTAAGGAATTTTACTCATCTTTAGTTTCTGTTTTTACAGTGAGCATCCTCCGGCCTGAAACCAGTTTTCAAAGTCGTCTTTACACAGACCATATGGCTATTAGACGATCTTTGGCTCAAAATGATTTTCTGAAGATCTTTGAAAGTGAAATTTGGCAATTGCGGTCTATCCTGGTCTCTTTACAAACCGCTTCTATTCATTTTATTCTGGCTAGATTTTCCTAAAATCCGTGCAGTGTTGCCACAAATTTAGCTGCAGTCCTGCAGCAATCCAAGTAAACTGGCTAGACGTAAAAACATGCAAAGGAGTAAAAAACAAGATAAAAAAAACCCAGCATGAAACAATTGCACAAAAAAACAACAACACGGTGGATCGGTCGCCTGGTGTGATGTCACAAAAAGCATGCGAGCGCCAGGCTCGTTCTTGGAAAGCTAGATTTTCTAATCTGAATAAATACAGATTTGAGTGAAGCTGAAAATGTGCCGGTGCCAGGTTGTTCTTTCTTCTTCTTCTTTATGGATTTTTTTTGCCGGTTGGCACGCAACGAAATGTGTGCATCACCGCCACCAACTGGTATGGAGTGTGGATCAGAATGACTACTTATTTATACTAAACAAAAAACAAGTCACAACCAAATAAAAAAAAAACAAAAACAAAAAAGATTCAAAACCTCTCAATTACATTAATTAATCTAAGATAATAAAAACAATTACGTAACACTTATCTCTTGAGTTTTTTCTAAGTACTTCTATTAAATCAAATTGTATTCTTTCCATTTTTAGATTTTAAATAATTTCCCTCCTTTCTTTTATACAGTGTACCATAACATGTTCTACTGTCTTGTTGCTCACAGTATTCACATCTGCCAGTGCACCTTAACCTTTCATTTATCATTTTCTCCATTATCTTGCATACGTTAGATGTTAAAGCAATAATTTCTGGATTTGTATATTCTTTTCCTGGTTTGCGTATTGGCACCACCGCAGCCTCCTTCCAGCTCTGTGGCAGTTTCCCATCCTCCCATACTTTATTATATAATTCTAGTAATACATCCTTTGAATTTCACTAAGTTTATTTATCATTACATAACAAATATGGTCGTTTCCTGGTGCTGACATCTTGGATTTCTGGAGAGAGCGTTTTAGTTCTGTCATTGTAAAAGGGTTGTTTAATAAGTCATTTTAATTTTCTTCTTCTTGTAACTCCTCATTCTCCCTTACTGTTTTTTTCCCTCCCTCATCTCATACAAATCACCTTCCCTACTAACTGTATCACCAATTGCTCCAGCAACTCTAATGACAATTTTTTACATGGATTATAAAAGTAAAACTTTGATATTTCCTTCTTTAGTCCACACTTCAATTATTAAATATTCCAACTCTTTTTCTATCCCTAAAACTCTATATTGCATTCCTTGTTTTATAAATATTATACATCCTCCTCCACAACCCTCCCCTTATCTCTAGACGCTATCATATCCTATAATAACAAACTCTAACTCTGATTTAAGCCATGTTTCTTGAATACATATAATACCTGGTTTATTTTTTAATCTTTAATAAATCCTTTAAACTCCTGACCATTGCTATTAAGCTTCTTGCATTCCATTGTACAATAATCAGTTTGCCTTATCCCCTGGGCCTCCAGCTTTTCCATCTGCTTCAAGTCTTGTTTTGATATGCTCCCATGATATATCTTTTATGCCCAAAAACATCTCAGCTCCCTTAACTATTATTTTAATTTTCTCGGTTTTGTGTTTAACTTGATCAGAACAGTTGATCACATATGCCACAAACAAAATAACCTTATCCACTGACAGTTCTGGATTTGTTTTCTCTGTTGACCTGGTTCTATTCTCGACACCTGGATAACATTGTCAGCATCCACCTATCCTTTTTGTCCTTGTACTTTTTCTTCACTGCTTCTGCATAACTTATGTTGTTAACTGTTTTAACCTGCTGTATTTCCACAACCCTCTTCCTGACTCAATGGAAATTTTAGAAATTAACCGGAGAATTTAAGAATTTAATTTCATCTCCATCTGAGAAACAATGTCTAACTCAGCGCTGCGCAGAGAAGTTATCAAGTGGCTCCAAGGAATGGAACTGTCGTTTTTACCCAAAGAATCTACACAGTTTTATGGAGTCCCTTCTTTCCCATTTTTCTCATTATTACCCCCAAGACTTTTCAATGCATTCGTATCACAAATGAGTGCCGTTCTCTAGCAAGCAGCAGAACTGGAGGCGGATACAGCAGTTTTTCCCAAAGCACAATCTGAACATGAAGGCAACTGTTGATGGAATGCTTCACTGTAAAACCCGGAGCAGCTGACTTGTTGGTTCACGACATCAAAAACAACCCTGACAGCTACAGAGATCATGGCCGAGCCAGACATGAGCACAAACCGGAGGAAGGCACAAATCATCGTCCGCAGGCACCTGAAGCACAGAGCTCTCCTCCCTGATCGGTCAACTTATGTCTTCCTCTACTTCCCGAATAGCCATTCTGACCCAGTCACAAACCAGCTTATGCCAACCGCCGATTCCAACTCCACCGACAGCTCTCACGAAAAGTCGATACCCGAAAAGATCATCTGAGTGTAGCGAGGTTTCACTTCCGCCTTCCCTCCTGGGCCTTAGGATCTCCCGCCACGTTGTTCTGTTAGGGACCACCCGTATCTGACACGAGTTTGATCAACGTAAGAGAAAAGGTCCAGCCGTAGCTTAAACATCAGAACCTGTGGCCGAGAAGGAAAGCTAACCCAGACCGAAAAGGTTGCGTTAGCACTGTCTGTTGCCAGCACATGGCAGCTGAGGAGTTGTTCGCTAAGCCGGCAGAAACCAGAAATCTCATAAAAACCATCAGGGAAAGAAATTCAAGTCGAAATATGGCTGCAAATATTCACCAACATTAGAAGAGTCGAGTTAACTTCATCAGACGTATCAAACTCGTGTTTTCTTCTTCTTCTTCTTCTTTATGGTTTTTTCTGGCGGTTGGCACGCAACGAAACGGTGCATTACCGCCACCAACTGGTTTGGAGTGTGGATCAGAATGACTTATACTACCTAAAAAAATAAACCAACCTACCAAAATAAAACAAACACCCCAAATAATAAATAAATAAATAAATAAAAATTAAATCCTATCAAAATTAATTACTTAGTCTAAGATAATGAAACATAATCCCATAACACTCATCTCTTGAATTACTTCTAAGCATTTCTATTAAATCAAATTTTATTCTTTTCCTTTTTAAATTTTTAACCATTTCCCTTCTTTCTTCTTCATATTTCTACAGTATATCATAATATGCTCAACTGTTCTTGTTCCCCACAATACTCACATCTTCCAGTGTTATGCTTCCCTATTTTGAATAATGTTCCATTTAATCCAGTGTGCCCAAATCTAAGTCTTGATATGATTGTTTCTTCCCTTCTGCTCCTCCCTGCACAACTCATTTCTCCCACTCTCCTCTGAATCATGTACAGCCACCGTCCTTTCCTCTCTTCCTCCCATTGCTTTTGCCACCTTTCCTTCATCTTCTGTTTAATAATGCTCTTTACTTCAATCATACTAACTTTAATTGAGATATCAATGTTTTCTCTAATTGTAGCCTCCTTTGCAACCTTATCTGCCTTTTCATTTCCTTTTACCATATGTGCTGGTACCCACAAAAATATAACTGTAATTCCCATCATTTGAATTCTGAACAATGTTTGTTGGATTCTATTAAAATATCTGGTCTACTATCTGAATGACTTCTCTGTAACGTGTTTTCTTCTTCTTCTTCTTCTTCTTCTTCTTCTTCTTGTGTTCTTCTTCTTCTTCTTCTGGGGTTTAATGGCGGTTGGCAACAAACTTTTAGCAGCATTACCGCCACTTACTGGTATGGAGTGTTTTTTTGACGGATTATCTATCTATGTATGTATGGAGGACCAAGTCTTCCATAATTAAAAATAAACACAGAAATAAATAAATGCTTAATAAATAAATATGCATATGATTAATTGGCACCAAAAATACAATACACAAATAAATGTAGGTAGAAATTAAATTATACAGTCAGACATAAATGTATATATCTCTTTTAATTAGCTACTTTATTTATTAATTACTTATTTTTTATTATTTATTTATGTGCATGTTATAATATTTTGTCTGGTTTATTCTTTCTTTGTATTTTTTTGCCCTATTTATTTCCTCCATGCTATTTATTTTGCCTGTCCTATTTACATTTCTGCCTGTCATTTTTACATTTCTGTATGCATTTCTGTCTCATTATGCAAATGAGGAGGGGGGGCTGGTCTTAAGGGGTAAACTTCTGCCCATTGGTTGGTTAACATTTTACTGCATCCGTCAAATCTACATGGCACCGGCCTCAGTCACAACAAAGATGGCAACTGTTGAGAATTAAAATCTTGGAAAAATCATCTTGATTGGTAAATGTATACTCTGTCTCCATATTTAATTTCCATGAATTAAATATGCATTTAAACTGTTCTACCTCTTGATTAATGTCTTCTCACTTGCGGCCAAATCCGGAACTGGGAAAGATGGGTTTTCAATAGACATGTAACAGCAGGGCGGTAAACCCAATCTCTATCACTACCTACGACGAAGTTGTCAGTGAGCAGACATTTAGCAATGTTTTTGAAAACAATGCTAACGTTATAAGTATGACTTTATTATTTTTCGTTTGGACGCTCTGACAGAACGTGTGTTTCAGTTAGCGCCACACATGGACACAGATGTCGACAATGTAGTTTTTCAGAATCTGGAGGAAGCGGCCATCTTTTAACTCTAATCACAACACCTAGGATAGCTGGTCGCCCTGCTTATATACTGCCTTGGATGCCCTGGAAGGACTTTTACATGCGGGATTGCCTGTTGGTGCCACTGCAAGGTTTTTGGAGTCAGCACAAAACAACAGTACATCGTCGGATGGCAGAGAATGACATAGTGAGTGTACCATTACATGTGATGCCAATAGAACCAGGTGTAACGTTATCAATTCACAAGAATGACACAGGAGAAAAAGACAAACCCTTCCTAGCTTGTGTTAATTTACATAGTTATGGAACTGAACAAGAATGCATAGAAAGTAACGTTAAGTCGCGCACAGTGACTTCAGACTCGAGTCGGACTCGAGGTGCAGGAGCAGCTGCTCCGCCATTCATCATAACTTTGGCTGAACGCAAAAAAGGTTAGTAACCTGTGGTGAGTAAACAGGTTTAGCTCAGCATTGGCTATCTAAGTTAGCATGCTTGTTGCTTCAGCTACGACCTACGGGAGGTTTGCTCTGACACTGTCCTTCGCTATGAAAAGATGAATAAGCATTTGTTGACTTTCCAAACTTGTGGTAATCGATTAATGAAGGCTAATCATCTACGTCCCACAGGCTGCCATCACGTTAATTATTACAGCTTGGCTGTTGATCATGTTACAGTTTTATTTAGTTATAATGTTACACTGGAGAGTCTGGTGGTGTGCTGACTGACAGTAGTTTAAGCTACTGATTACATTGCACATTACACAATTGTGCTCTGTGAAAAACAGATTATAGTTTATTGTTTGAGAGTCTAATTATTATTACCGTTATTATTATGTACATGTCAGAGATGGATGTGATATACAGCACATACCATACAAGCATACATGTACACAGTGTGATGAGTGCAAAGAATGCTGGAATAAATAACTATTATGAGCGGTGTTATGTACATGAGGTAGGTGGGTTTGGTATACAGTACATAACATATACAGTATAGTATGACAATAACAACAGTAAGAACCGGTCTGAAATAGAGTGATAAATAAATAAGTGGTCGCCGAAATTTCCAGTTGACCAAATTGCTTTTTTTTAAGGGTGTCAGACCTGCTGTTCAGCAACATTTACAACGAGGAGGTTGGATGCAATGGTACAGGAGATCCTCAGATGTCATCCTAATAAAGGATATAAGATGATGCTGGGCCATCTGAATGCTCAAGAAGAAACACAAATCCAAAGTAAGAAGGCTAGTGTGTGTGTTGTTATAACATTAATAACACTGTAGGCATTACGTAATATCGAAATTACAGCTGCTTGGTCATCATGACCACATTACAAACAGTTGTTTATCACAAGTGCAGTACAATATTTCTTTTAAAGCACAAAAATCATCTTCACAATGTAGTCTCTTTCAATGAGTTGTTCTATCAAACATATTGTGACATTTGATGTGGCCCATTGCTTAACACAGCATTTTCATTTGTGTTCTATGGACAATGTCTCCACAGACTAACAAATATGTGATCTATAATCACTATTTACCTGTTTTTCAAGGAAGTCGAGTGCAAGAGTCAATGAGACGTGTTGATCAGGAGGGGGTTTCTATGCGCACTGTCCAACTCCACACAGCAAGACGCAGAAGATGTTCTGTTTCGATGGAAAACATAAACTTATAAGTCATAATGAGCTGTTGTAAAATAACACATCATAAAACAATTCAAAATAATGCATATTGGTTTCATGTACATTTTACCATCGGATTGTCTTTGAAGGCGGGCTCACCTGTTTACACAATGGAATTAAAACTATTATTTATTTAATATCATCACTCATGCTGCCACTTTCTCATTGTGAGATCGGATTTCACACTAATTTCTTTTTCCATTAATGGTGTTTCTTGAAGGTTACTATGAAGTACTTTGCGTTATTCTGAAATCACAATACACTTTCCATTTTTTTTTATATTGCAGATGGCGATTTGTGGTTCATGAGCATTGACGGCTTCAGCCGTCTTATTGTGTACCTGAAAGCCGCCACCAATAACTGTGCGCCAACGGTCTGCAACTGCTTTCTTGAAGCAGTCGGTGTATATGGAGTGCTATCACGTGTTCGCTCTGATAAAGGAGGAGAGAGAGAATGTCCAAGTGGCCCATTTCATGGTGTCCACCAGAGGCCAAACAGGAATTCTCATCTCACAGAAAGAAGCACAACACAAACAGAGGTGATTTCCTTTGTAAAACTGTAGTAAGTTCCACTTTTAATCTTGTTTTCCTTATTGGCCTTTTTAAAACTTCTGCTTTGGTTATCTTATTTTTTTCAGTTGTAGTTCTGTTACATTACTTTGTAACATCGTTCATTGATGGAACAGTGCAATCAGTGTGTGGTAAGGGTTCTATACAGTAATTTTAATTAATTTTGTGGACATTAAATGGTGTAAGTTTGTCCTAAACTTTATTCTTCTATGTCCATTTTGGTCATCATGCGCAGATGTTTATGTCATATATTTAATATGTATACATCCAAGTCATTGATGACTTTATTTCTTGTTTTTGTATTTTTCTGTTTGTCCCAGGATAGAGAGATTGTAGAGAGATGTCTTTGGAGGGGTTTGGGATCTGTTCTACACAACATCTTCTGCAATGTAGAGGCAGAAGGTCTACTCAAACCGGACAATGAGATCCAGTTGTATGCACTGCACTGGGCCTTTCTTCCACAACTTGACAGACATCTGCAGTTGTTCAAAGATGGCTGGAACCACCATTGGCTGCACACGGAGAGGAATCAGTCACCACACCTCCTGCCAAAGCCAGCATGAGTGTGAAGATCCCTACCAGGTTTGTAGTAGAAACAAATCTCAAGGTTTATGTCAGAACACTCAAAGGGCCTAATTGAAATGATGGTCAAGGTACATGAACTAAAGGGGCATGTGGAGCATTGAGCTGACCCACCAACATTTGCGTTCATCTTGGTCATGGTATTAAATTAGCTTTAGTTATACTTTAGACTTGGAACAACCATTAAATATAGGGCCCATAACTGTATTTACAACACACACAGATCTGTTTATTTAGCAAGCTTTAGCAAGTGCCATTTTAGTCTTAAGTGCTGAGAATTTATGAAATGTATCTAAATATTTTGGTCAGAGTCCCTGTTTAGCCTGAATATCTACTAAAACAATAACAGGAGGAAAAGCTTAAACAGGCTTGCTGTTGCAATGACCTGGATGATAACTGAAAATCTGCACAGGGATACAAAAACAATTTGTTTTTCCAAGTGAATACCTTCCCTTACAGACGACAGATTAAGATCTCAAGATCTTACTAATTAAAATCCATCTACATGATGTTGAATTTCTAAATTAAAGCCCTCCAAAATATCGACGTTAAGTAAATTTCACTTAAGTTGCTGCCGATGTTGCTACTAAACGGTCCGATTTCAGGGGATACTGTCACTTCAGCCTGGCAGTAACATCTCCAGAGGATGCTCAACAAATTCATCCACACCTGAAGTGGAATTTCAAAATAAAGGCCCTTCAAAATCTCCATATTTAGTCACTTTGTCCTCAGTTGCTGTCAATGTTGCTACTAACCCTTACGTGTTAAGTACAAATTAAAAAAAGCAACACAACGCCGCGCCCCCCATGGCGGAGCGGTTAGTGTGAACCATGTTAGGAGGCCTTTACTTCTCGAGGCGGTCGGCCCGGGATCGACTCCGACCGCATGTCTTCCTCCCTCTTCCACCCTCTTCCTGTCAGCTCACTGTCAATAAAACGTGTGCCACTAGAGCCGCAAAAGACAAAAAAAAAAAGAAAAAAGTTCTATATCTCAATTGCTGAGGTTTACATTTTCACACTAAGTACATATTAAATATACACGCGCAGAAAATAAAACAAGTCCAGAAAAAAAACTGAGATAGAAAAAGGTAACCATTAAATGTTCAAAAATATTAAGAACATTTACATTGTTTGCTGACACAGAACATTTTATTAACTAACAAAACATTGTTTAACAAAAAAATCTTTTTTATTCTACAAATACAAAACTTAGAATGTAACTCTCTCTACAACTTTAAAACCACACTTACAAAGCACAAACTGATTTGAAAAATAATAACCTTCATAGTTATCTCCTATTAGCTATTTCATCATTAAATGGAATTTATCAGATAATATTTTTAAATAAGGAAATCTGTTCAGTGATTGTTCCTTGGCTACATCGTCATCCAAATCCTGTTTGCGGTGCAGCAAAGTGTCATGATCTCAGTACTAAGACTGACACTTAAGATTTAGTCCTACACTTAACTCAAATTAGGATATGATGTTGATAACTTTTAAGCACATCTTTGAGCCAAGATTTTATTTTTTTGTTGACACTAATAACAGTCAACTGTTATTAGTGTTCGTATGAGTAATTCTGACAAGCTTGATAAATATGGGCCCAGATTTTTTAAATATTAATTTCCAAGAGTAAGTATGTTAAATGCATTAAGAAGATATTCTTATGTAATATATTGCTAAAGTTTTGGACTAAGGCCAATATTAAGATGATGTCCAACATACTGTGTCAAACAGAACACTAGGCTTGTAAGTAATGATCATTATTATAATAAATGTGATTTTTTCAAGCTGTATGCTAACGAAATTTTTTCGTACGCACTTTGTGCATACAAAGACTACATTCAAGACATACATACTCTATCTATCATTTACTATCCCTAAGCCCAAGATGACATCCTGAAATGTATTTTTTTGTCTACAGCCGAAAGGTACTCACTTTACTGTCATGGCAAAAGAAAGAAACCAAAATCACATTTTTAATAAGCTGGAATCAGAGAATTTTCTTTTTAAAAATGACTCAAACACAGAATCATTCAGAATTAATCATTGCAGCACTATTACAAAGCACAATGATTAATGTTTAAATTTGTTTAAACCATTGGTTAAAATTAGTCCTTAAATTTCACTAGACTTGCACATGTTTGTTCTTGCAATTAGAATTAAGGGTTTATCAGTGATTGTTTGATAAGATCTACCTGAACAGGCCAAACGGCAAAGTATTTTCCTCCACTGTCTGTCTATCCTTCTTTATCGACAACATGACCCTCAATCGACAGTTACATACTTCTTAAACTGTTTGCAAATCTCTTTTAGGTTGACATGGACTATGGCATTAACTGGGAAGTCCACATGGTCACCACCCTGAAGGAGTGCCAGTGCCCGATGTTCAGGTTCCACGGCCCTTGACTGGAGTGGAATTGCAAAGACCTCAAAGACCTTTTTCCAATGTTCTGAATGTTTACGTGATGAAGCAATTACAAACACTGACCGACATATTTGGGAGGTTTAAAAAATGTATTTTTAACTTTAAATATTGTTCAGACATTTAAGTTAAAGTAATTGCGGATAGTTAACATTTGGTCCTGATACTGACCAAGTAATGGCACATTTGATTTTGTATGTGTTCCAAAACTATAGCTGAATAGAAGGGTCTTTAAAGTATAAGGCATTGCTAATATTTGCTTAAATTACGTTGCTCACATTTGAAATTGTCTCCAATTTATTGATGACTAATGTGTTGAGCTTAAAAAAAAGAACTTAAGTCAGTAATTCATTTGCCGAATGGTTTTTTTTACTACCAGTGCTTGTTGAACAAATACAACTAAATGAGATCTGAACTTTTGTGTCGCTGTCTCTATCAGTGCTTGTGAACAAATGACAACTAAATGAGATCTGAACTTGTGCGCTGTCTCTATCAGTGCTTGTGAACAGATGCAACTAAATGAGATCTGAACCTTTGTCTCTGTCAGTGCTCAAATCTGAC